>NC_091129.1:492500-577500 GCF_040183065.1 Periplaneta americana
AATGAACTTATCACAATGTCAGCGTTGCCACATATCTTCTGAATCAATAAGCACTTCCAAAATTCAAATCCATAATGTAGTATTATTTTTTCAACAGTTTAAATAAACACATGCATGCCTGATTATATGATCACGCACAGCAGTAATAGGTTAAAAAGGCCATCTATGCTTATGTGACAAAATTACACAAATGCTATTTTTACATTTTTACTGATGACGTTGTCAGTTCAAATGAGCCATCTTCAGATCAGTTTGTATAATAATCCTACTGAATACATTTATAATTAGATTGACAAACAAGTGTGCATACAAGACATCAGAAGTATAATACAGGCACTATGTAGGAACAATTTACATGTGCATATATCCTTTAATAAAACATGTTAAAACATTTTAAGTTAAAATCTGTGTAAACCATATAAATTATTTGTAATTAATATTGTGACTAATAAACCATTGAAATGACCAAGTGATGCTTCATGTAAATGCTAGGTACAAGAAGTTTATAGCAACAAATGTCATCTGAAGCAAGTTCATAAGTAAATTAACAATAAGATTTCTTGTTTCGATGTGAACTATGTTACTACCCAAACATGACGAGTGTACTAATGGTTGCTTTGTACTCTTGTCTCTGTCTGTAGAGATATTCAGTAATGAACCATAACTGTAATACCTAAATGCGCCAGCAGTATTGTCAATCAGTGTCCAGTACAACTTCAAAAGCATTGGTGATTATTGGAAAAAAGTACCTTATTTTCTCGAATAAGTCGTGCACCCCACTTTTGAAAGACAAAAAACAAACGCAAATTACAAAAACAAAATATTTCTGTAAATGTGTTCAGGACAAATTAAAAACAATTGAGCACAAATACATCCAGGTTGTTGCGTTCAGACATTCTTACAATACTTGAAATCTTTAATATTTTCTTCCAGTGCTATAGCCAGAACTTCTAGTTGGCAACTGCATAGCCAAGCTATCGTTTCTCCATTGTATATTCGTTTAGCTTGGACTTCACACTGACCACTAAAGGATCCTGTTTGATAACATTTCCTTCTTTTTCTCCAGTCTGTAACTTTCACTTGCATCTAATAGCCTATATGGGCTGTAGTATGATTTCCACAGCTTTGATAATTTTAAATTTTTCGTTGCAAGTAAAGGGTCACGATCTCATACCTTTAATGGTAATCATTTTCAGAATTGAAAATATAAGACGCATAAACTAAACACTTATCAGCTATCACACTTGAACTTGATTCAGACACATCTACTGCTAATCTAAACACCATGCACCATTTAACAATGTTAACAGATTGAAATATCTATGCACGAAGATAATGGCATGCTCTACCACCTTAGGAGTTGCATGGCATGTTGCCAACTTCATTTCGAATAAACCGCGCACCCATATTTTTTACTTATATATTTCGGAAAAAAATTGCGCGGGGTATTCGAGAAAATACAGTAATACTTTTCTGACGCACCTAAGAATGTCCTCGTTCTGCTATGAAGCCTTGATCCTCACACAACTATACAAATAATTCGTGATGTACAGGATCTCCTAATTATGCTTAGGTCTGTATCCAGAAATGACCCATAACTTCTCTTTTCCGAAGAAAGAGTTAATTATACTGAATTTCAGTGCTACTGCATCAGCACACGAAACTTTTAACCACTAACCACTATTACATAGTTATGATATTGACTTAGTTTGAATCTTAGAAACGCCTTTAGAAGGTAATTTAAAATTAAGTAATGGTCGACAACACAATCCAGGTGGCAGCACAGCAATATTAATTAAATCTTCACTTTGAGTTACTGCTGCAGCACCTCAACTCAGGGTCTGGAATGCAGTGTGAACTACACTTCACATTGCAGTCTCCTCTGCTACAGGACCATGTATTACAGGACTCTCTGTTGTTCCTGGTCAGTTGATCATGTCTGTAACTGTTAACTTTGTACGTTTTGTTTTGTAACCTACTACAGTTCAAGTGAGTTTTCGTTGCAGTCTAAATGTCTAAATTGGATATACAATTTTTAAATTCTCCTACTGGTGCTCTATAAACACACAAGATAATACAACTTGATAGGCGACAGCCAACTTAAATCCTACAGATTTCAGTATCTTGTTCACTACAGAAATGAGACATATCGTCATTTCCCATAACTATGGTCCTGGAACACAGCTATGGTCCACAATACAACCATTTAAATTTTGTACTCCGTAATGTAGTACCTCATTTATCTATATTTTTGCTGTACTGTAGTTTGAAGTCAAGTCACTGCAGCTGTCTATGAACAGTCTACGTTTCTTCTACAATGTTCTTTGAATGGTTGTATCATGGACCATAGTTGTGTTCCAGAACCATAGTTATGGGAAATGACGGTATCAGTTTTATTAAACAGATTATCCTTAACAAAAATAAAAGCACCTTCGTTTCGAAAGTCATGTCCATAGAAATTACATGTTAATAGGTATCCTTGTAAAGGCAACTATAATGCTTTCTGTTTCTAATGATGGTCTGTTAAATGTACAGCCTTAGATACAAAAACGACCAATCTCTTGTAGCATGAATTTGTAAGTCCACTTCAGGCAGTGTCTGGTTCACATGACAAGGGAAAGGATGCTTATTTTGCACCTAATTTATAACACTTCATCTATAAACAGATAGAAAAAGTAACAAACTAACAGAGCAGTCTCGTGCATGTGAACCTAAGCTCTCACGGAATCAAACGAAATCTTCTGAAGGGGCTTAGCATATGGCAGACGAAGATTGTACAGAATATACTAAGTTTGTTGAGCTTTATGAGTTGAGGTAGTAAAGTAATGATCAGGTCCTTGTCCCTTAACATTTTGATGACAAATCATGAAATTCTTGTGTTTTAAAATATTCATTATTTGGAACTTCATAATAGTCATCATTTTTTAATTGAACTAGTTTTGAAAACCTTACTGGTCGAAGATTTACCCTAAGAAAGAAGAAACTACAGCATTAACTAACATGGAACAATAGTTCCACACAGTTGATTTGATGCATGGTTACATATAAGAGTATGTTATTTATATGGCGTGGATTATTTGGAAATTGACGATCTTATACTCTTTCTGCCTGTTTAGGAGAGGATGCTGTGACAGTTATGGAAGAAGATCTGAGACTTTGTTCAGTCAAACCTGTGCTTGAAGGAGATAGACGTTTTTGCTTTGAAGTTCTGTCCCCTGCCAAGTAAGCATATTTTGTAATCTTTGATGTTTATAATATATTACATTCTCAAGTGACAGGATGTTGCATCATTGAAATTAACGTGACAACAAGCAATAGAAGCTGTAATGTGTCTTGTGAAGACATGGGCATGGGTCATACCACTGGTTGAGTTTCTGTCACAGTTGGTGCAGCATTCTTAAAGAAGTGCTTGTTGCTCATTTGTTTGATTAATTATTGTTTCATTTATATAATTTTAGGAGCCATATGTTGCAAGCAGATTCTGACGAAATGTTCCAGTCGTGGATATCAGCAATGCAGCAAGGAATAGGGGCAGCAATTCAACTTAGTATTAGTGAAGAGGGTTCTTTAGCTGGTGCTAATGTTGGTAGTATTGGAGCTACTAGCAATGGTGGTGGTAAAGATTCTGGTGCATCTCATTCACCCAGTGGCAGTTCTGCTGGAGATCCTGTTGATAAGCCGTCACCAGAAAGACAACGCAGGAACAGGTAATCATCAATTTCACTCCTTTGGATTTGGAGAGTACTTTGTTTAAAATGTTTGTAGGTTGATTTATAGTGCCAAATATTTGACTGGCCCTTCTCTGCTGCTCTCATTAATTGATACCAGTTTTTAAATTTGCACCTTGACAGGTTTGCAAAGAAGTAAGCAATTAGAAGACATTGTGATATCAGCAATAAGCTGTGTTGCACTCAATATAAAGAAATAACAGATTTCAGAAATAACTTATTCTGAACTCAATATGAAGTAAGTAATTGAAACTGATTTATTAGTAGAAATTTTAACAGTATTTTGAAGGACAGATTAGAAAGTGAAATATCAGAGCATCAGGCAGGCTGATTATGCATGGACCATATTTTAATAGTAGGCAAATTAGTGAAAAATCATATGCCAAAACTCAAGAGATCCATCTTATATTTGTAGATTTAGAATAGATCGTAACGTGAAAATAGATGCGTATAGGCACTATAAAATTTCATTATTATAATAGCAGGAATATAATATATATAAGAGTTACTGATAGGCTTGATAGGCTATTAAGGAAAACAATAGGTAAAAACCTAAAAAATCAATGTCTACTGATGAGTTGAAAAGACTAAAAAAAACATTTTGTGCCTGTGAAAGTTATACAAAGTTCCAAAATTTAAAAACACTTAATTTTATACTTAAAATGAAAATCTAAGATTTGTGGAAAAATTTTATGTGATAGGCAAAAACTAATTTCATATTCGTAATCAGCGCAGAAAACTTGAAGAAACACTGTCTAGTTTATAGTCAGCAGAACCCATGCTGATCGGTGTAAATGAAGTGGAATGCAACTGTTTGAACATTGGCATTGACTGTTTAGACGTTGAGGGACATAACCAGTTGACATTTGTGTACTGGGTTTTTGCCGGAAGGGAGAATTACTGAGAATTGTCCATCATAATAAAATTCGCTCCTTGATTGCCAATGAACTTCACCGGGCTGATAAGTATGAGGTGTACGAGGAAATTGGGTGCCTTTCTGCCGACGGTTCAACTAGAAGAGCAGATATCATTATTTATTATAGACCAAAAAAAATTGTGGACTCATTCTCGATCCCACAGTCAGTTTTGAGAACAGCGAGGAACAACCTAGAGAAGTCTGCAAAGAAAAACGGGCGATTTATCTGCCATGCTGCAGCGATTTGGGGACCAAATATAACATCAAGATATGGACGTTATAGGAATTATGATTGGGGCTAGAGGCACAGTCCCATGGGAGTCCTTAGAAGTCTTGCGAAAATTGAAAGTTCCTGACAGCACCCTAGACATGATATCCTCCACTGCACAGAAGTCGTCTATTAGCATAATTAATCATTTATATTCTTTATAAAATGTAATTTGTTTTGTAGCCTAAATTGTTTTTTGCATTTCCAATAAGTTTTCCAATGACAGCCTACCTAACTAGGGTTTCTATTAAAGAAAAATTTGAATTAAATACAAATATTCATTTAGAATAGATTAGGAGGCCGATTATTAAACCCTGGTTGGGACAGCCATCAAATATCTATTAAGAAAAGGTTTTCAGTAAGTCTTATATTTGGACAGCACGATAATGACACAACCAGGATCTGGGTCAGCATCTATTTTTATTGCCTTTATTACTGTAGTCGCATCTGCAATCGTAATAGAAGGATCATATTCATAACGAGCTGTAGATGGATAGTCCATGTGAAGGCTGTGTGGTCAGTATGCAGTTCTTTCGATATCGTAATGCAGTGTGAACAGCTTTCCAGCATTGATTATAATGTTCTTATTGAGTTTTTTCATACATGAATTTTTCTCTCCTTTCTGTCTAATCCTTTTAGTAGCTCTTGATGAGTTCCTACTTTTTGTGGACGGGAACAGGAACTAACTTTATGGACTTGTAATTCGAACTATCTAGCGTAACTGATACAAATCAAGCCTCTTCCAATTTATGAATGACTCCTACATAGCATATTGATAACCATATTTCTGGTGTTTTGGTGGCTGCATGTGGATTTCTGTCTTGTGAATACTTGTCTAACATTTTCGGAGGTGCGAAAGTAGCAATGTAGTGCTGATAATGATAACATTTACAACAGTAACGTTGTTATATTGTTTCAGAATGTGGGAGCAGATACTGAAAATTCCAGGAAATGATCATTGTTGTGATTGTGGAAATGTGAATCCACGTTGGGCCAGCATAAACTTGGGTATTACTCTTTGTATTGGTAAGTCATTTAATTTACTTTGTGCTGATATCACACTGAAAGTTTAGATGCAAACTGATATGTATGGTGATAGTCTATATTGCATTTTGTTCGATAATAAATGCAATTTAGTTTCCAAGACAAATGTTGTTTACAAATCCAAAAAAATATTTGCTAGTTTAGCTGCTGGATATTTTTGAAGCTGTGAGTCTATCAAATTAATGGAATTCAGATAAGACTTTTAGGCTATGATTTTTTATGATTTTAAATCGTCATTGACGCCAAAAGAATGCATCCACTGATGTCAGAATGCTTTTTGAAATGAAACACCGTCAACAAGGACTGTGTACTATTGGTTTGCAGAATTCAAAGTTCTTACATCATGGATTGACCTGCTACAGAAATATCGAATGAGTAAAGAAGATAATCAGCATCTTTGTGATTGCAATACAGCAGTGAAGAGCTGAATAACAAACACACATTGATGGTGACCTGAAAAAATTCAATTGAGGCTGGTCAGATTCTGTTTTTGAGACCATAACAGTTGATTTACTATTCATTCATTTAGCGTTCTGCCCAAGGGCAGATCTTTCACTGCAATCCAGCTTTCTCCAATCTTTCCTATTTTCTGCCTTCCTTTTCATTTCCTCATATGATCCATATATCTTAATGTCGTCTATGATCCGATATCTTATTCTACCGCGATATGAGCCAGAAAATAAATGATAGCACAGTGGATCTTCCCGAAAATAAGTGAACAAAAGTCAAAAGAGGCCGAAGCACTGGAAAGAAGATGGTTGCCTCAATCTTTTGTCCGTTGCTTACGGGATTACACAAGCTGGCGCATAGCACGATCGAGAGTAGGTCTCTGTGAGTCATGACAATTTCTGCCGCTAGGTTCGCCTCTCTGCCCTATGAAATGATGAATAGTACCATTACAAAGCATTATGTATCGTGAAAATAGTTCGATTAATTGTGCATTACTGATTGAGTACGAATATTATAAATATGCCAAGCATATTACAGTGTTATTTGAAGTTTGTTCAGCTAAGTTATATTCGAAAATTGTGTGTGTTTTGCTATGTGAAGAACTCGGTACCAACAGGTCGTATCTTTATAGGTTAAGGTAAATGTCAAAGTTCTCTCATATAACAAGCAATGCTATGTTAAAAGTGGCGAATTGCATTTTCCGACTCTCGAATGATGTGACCCGAAATGTAAAATAATTTCATGCATTGTTTCACTTACCAAGCATTACTGATATAGGCCTAATGAAAATGTGAACGACGTGATGTAAACATTGAAGATAATGTTGTTACTGTTTTCCCTTTCTCTTTTATAAAATACCCACAAAAGTAATGAATTATCTTCATGCTGTACTTATTAGGTAATTAATGTGTATTTGTCTGTATTTTAGACCTGAGTATTGTTACGTAATTTTCAGTGAATTAGGTTAGAGAACTTAACAAGGTTAGTATGAGATTAGGTAATGCACCTCAAACTGTAACTAATAATGGCTGCTGCCGAAATAGGCTGAGGTGGTTATCGTGTGAAACAAATTTTATCTGGAATATCTAGTTTTATTATATACGGATACGTAAAGTTTTTTTTTGTTTTTGTTTTAGCATGTGTTTGTAATTTTGTGAGGTTATGTCTAGCCTAATTTCTTTTTATTCTTGTATCATTATCAATACATTAATTTATTTTATATTCATTTCAGGTGTTACATCTATGGTGGCAACTCTACTTATGTTAGGATATGAAGTAACAATATATAGGCTATTCAACTTCATCATTTGCTAAAAATTAAAGAAAACTGTATGTGTTCGACTCATTCCACCGTCATTTCTTCTTATGTATGTGAACCACGTTCGTTCTAAAAGTGCTACAATAAATGAACACTATAGACAACGTGATGGAACAATTTACAAGTTACTGTTAAAATGCTCAACATTTTCAAGTGGTGCTATACCCATTGTTTCAAAATGTACATACATATTTTTACATTTCTATAAGAGGTGTCATAAATTATTTCAGCATATTTGTAAATTCTTCAAAATTAATTCTTCTAATTAATACCATAAAGTAATGAAATAATATAGGCCTAGCCTAGGCCTAAGTTATATGTGATTTTATACTACCGGTATTGATGTTGATCTTGGTAAATTAATCCAATTTCACAGTGTTGTCTTTTGTATTGTGGTTCATAACAATTATAACAGTATGTACGTGGAAATGTTTTTAAAATAATAAATTCTAGCTCATGATTTTAAGTGGTCGTTTCAATGGGAGGTTATATTGGAAAGATGATCACAAATGGATAATTTACTGCAAGATACAAGAACTGAATATAAGTGAGTGTTCCGTTGAAAGTGAAAGTGAAAATTTCGTTTTACAAGAGCTAAGTAAGCGTACACGCACTAAAATACTACAGCGTTTACTATTACTATGCTCAATAGATTAATCAGTAGGCCTATAGAAATGTTTTCACCACTGCAAGAAAAAATCGCGCAATAATTATACTTCTCAGTTATTGTGACGTCCGTATTTTTTTTTAAAAAGAGAGGGAAAAGTTAGGCCTTCTTGCAAATGCGTAATTATGAATTCAAGGAAATTAAAGATAATGCAGTACCTTAATTAGTTGCAATATCTTATTTAATAACAATATTAATAATATTAGGTGAAAAGGGTGGGCTATAGTGCGTATATGTAAGATGTCAAGTTAATTTATTTCCGGAAATGTTTGGTGTATGAACTGAAGTACAGAGCAGACAGTCCCTCAGTTTATATGTAATATGTTTTAATATCAAGAATGACAGCCTTTTATTGTAATATAATTGAGGAGTAGAAGTTTGTAAATTACGTCTATTGTCCATAAAATATTGTACGAAGCATTTAATAAGCAATGGTGAGTCCTTTAAATGTCCCAAATGTCAATGTCTTTTAAGTGTTCTGCTATGAATATATAGGGCAGAACAGCGCTCCGAGCGGCGGAATTGGCATTACGAGGGAACCACTTCAGACTCGTTTTTCAAGCTCTATGCGCCAGCTTGTATAATCTCGTAAGCAACGCTTTTGTCACTCTGGTCCTGTCATCTCTTTTTCACTGGACATCGCCTTCATAGGCTTCAAAGAAGCATTTCATAAAGTTAATCGCCATATCTTGTTAAACATAATATTGAATGATACAGACCACATCAAATTATCCAAACCATATTTCACTTATACAAAGAAACTTGAAGTGCAGTAAAAACTGGAGATACTTTGTCACCTTGGAGGGAAATAAATTTAGGCGTCAGACAAGGTTGTGGACTTTCTCCATTTTTATTTAATATCTATATGAATGCTGTCATAAAAGAATTTAAATTGACACGACATGGGTATATAACTGTAAATCGACATCTACATTTAGATCCTTTAATCTTTGCAGATGAAAATACTTTTAGCCTTTACAGAACATGACCTACAACGATCTGTACATAATTTGAAATCAATAGCAGATAGATATTCAATGGAAATTCTAAAGTTATGGCTTTTTACGGAAAAGAACCAATACCAAGCAAAATTTTTATCAGTAATCAAATATTAGAAAGAATAAATGAATTCAGTTATCTTGGTTATAAAATATCATTTATGGTAGACTCAGACAAAATTCTTAAATTTAATAAATCTATGAGTATCATCAACAGCATTATGAAACCATCATTAGTCCAAAGACATACACGCCTCCGCCTCTATAAAACTTGGCGAGACATGTTCTGCGAGGCTTGGACTCTTCGGAGACATGATGAAAATCACGTGAAATGTGTACAGCAGGTTATACAAAATGGGACAGAAAAAGAAATGAAGATGTCTTGAATGAGCTCCAAATGATACTTGCTCTGGATCAAATACATCAATATCAAAGCAATTGGCTTCACATGCAAACTGAATGTCGAACAGTAGAATACCAAAAGGAGCCCTGAATTATAATCCAACAGGAAAAAGATCGTTGGGATTTCCTAAAAAACTATGGAAAGAAAGCTTTGGTAAACCGTAACAGTTCTTCAAAGAACTACAACCTGTGAGGATGATGATGATTATGATGATTATTTCCAAAGATTCTGATATTGGAAGACTGACTATTGGCCAGTAATGGGGGCCTGAGGACATAAAAATGTTTACATTTTGCTAAGTTATTTCTAAAGAATGTAATATTATAATGTAGAGACTATAAAATCCCAAAATATGCTGCATTCAGCACTATCAAACTATGAAACATGCACAATCAAGCGAAAAATACATTAAAACATGCACTTTTATTTTTGTTCCAAATTTCTTACTTCACTTCACTTTTTTGGCACAGTTAACAATCTAACAACATTTCTAACTTTGTTTCTGTGAGGTTCCTGCTCTTGTTTTTGTAGGCAGAGAATGACCTCTTGTCGCTCTCGGTAGCGCAGTTGGTATAGCGCTGGCCTTCTATGCTCGAGGTTGCGGGTTCGATCCTGGCCGACGTTTATGGCATTTAAGTGTGTTTAAATGCGACAGGCTCATGTCAGTAGATTCACTGGCATGTGAAAGAACTCCTACGGGACAAAAATTCCAGCACACCGGCGACACTGATATAACCTCTGCAGTTGCGAGTGTCGTTAAATAAACCATATTTTTTTTTAATGACCTGTCTACATCACAAGAAGTTATGGGTGCAAACTTGAATGAACATATTTGTGACAGTGTAAGGTCAAATTCATCATTCAAATTTCGCCACAAATAACCTTCTTCACTGAATTAAAGAATCTGTACTCCGGGTTCGCATTTATGACCCTATCCAGTTTGTTTTTCGCCGCTACACCCACTTTCCACGGGCATAACTGAGGGATCTATGGAATTCTTTGCAGATTCTTTCCTTTTTTGCATTCTTGCAATATGTGAAGCAGATGCGACATGCTGGTTGACTTGAAATTGTTCTGCACATTTAATCTGAAATTATAATAGACCTTACAGTTACTTAGATACGATTTAAAAACGGACAACGTAATTTAATTAATTATTTTTTAAGAAGTTCGCAATTTTTTTTTTACAATGAACAAATGCCATAATAAATATTCGGAAACAGAATAGCAGTGCTTACCTCTTTACTGCAATAATCGCAGGATATGAAATCCCCATCTGATCTAATAAAATCCTTTCCTTTAATTCACTGTGCAAAGAGTACACTTTTGGAACCTTTAATTGGAGGCATATTAGAACCACGTGAACACACGCAAACAGAATAAACAAACACATTAACCACTTACGAGGTCCACACACTGCAAAAACAGTTTAGAGAATGATTCCAATTTTACAAGAATCTAAATTGCTATTAGTACTGGAAAAGGGAGAGAATTTACAACCCCCCCCGAAACAGGGTGCTTTTGACCTTAATTATTTGTCGGCAGTTCCTTAAATCTGCTGTATTTCCTCCCTACTATTCTCAAAGTATCCAACGTAATAAATTCATTTATGACACACAGTCTGTAGATGATCATCGGTAAAATGTTGTAAAAGTGAATTTCCGTCCAGGGAAAAGTCCTCTAACATTTTATTGTGAAAATCTTAACATTTTATTTCATTTTTCTGTTATTTAGTTTTTTTCTTTTTCTTCTTCAATCCTGATTCCTGAAACTAAAATAAGGGACACAAAAATCGAGAAACTGAGGTGTCCACTCAAAACCATTAAAACATGCATTTAAACTGAGTATAAATGTATATTATATGCATTATTAAGCTAAAAATTGTTTAAATATGCATTATACATGTTGTTATCCCCAAAAAGACCAAAACATGCAAATATGCACGGAAAAAGTACACATATTTGGAACCGGAAAGTAATGAAATGGATAATAACTAAGCTTGAGCTATGTCCTATTTTCCTGTAAAACATGCATTTGCATGGAATTCTCGTCTCTAATTATAAGACTAACCATTGATCAGTAAAGGGAGTGTGAGGACTTGAAGGGAGTGTGAGGACTTGAATATTGTTATATTTTGCTATGCTATTTCCAAAGATTGTAATACTAAGTGGAGCCACCAGCATAGCTCAGTTGGCTAACGCGCTTGCCTGCCAATCTGAAGTTGCGCTTGGGCACGGGTTCGATTCCTGCTTGGGCTCTGATTATCTGGTTGGGTTTTTTCCAAGGTTCTTCCCAACTCTACAGTAAATGTCAGATAATGTATGACAAATCCTCGGCCTCATCTCCCCAAATATCATCTCGCTATCACCAATCCCATCAACGCTGAATAACCTCGCAGTTGATATAGCATCGTTAAATAACCAAGTAAAAAAAAAATAGTAAGTCGAAATCATGACGATTAATAATCATATACGATTAGGAGACAATCTAATTGTCCACACCTGTGGAGTAACGGTCAGCGCGTCTGGCCGCGAAACCAGGTGGCCCGGGACAAGTTACCTGGTTGAGGTTTTTTCCGGGGTTTTCCCTCAAGCCAGTACGAGCAAATGCTGGGCAACTTTCGGTGCTGGACTCCGGACTCATTTCACCGGCATTATCACCTTCATTTCATTCAGATGCTAAATAACCTAGATGTTGATACAGCGTCGTAAAATAACCCAATAAAATAAAATAAAAATAAACAATCTAATTAAGAACGAGCATCCGAACAAAGAGAATTTTTTTATTGTACTGTAACTGCTTTTGTTATTGTGTGAACATAAAACACGAAACATAATAATGATAAATTACGCATGCATACCTGGAAGACATACCATTGCTTGGTTAAAGGGGAGCTGAGGACATTAATAATTTTATATTTATTGCTATGTTATTTCGAGAGATCGTGATGCTACGTTAAAATCATCAAGTTTCAGACAAATCAGAGAACCTGATGGTCTGTAGACACTGAGTAGCAGTATTGAAGTCGTCCGCTGTATCTTCCACTGCTTTCTTTCTTCGTAGTCCAGTTCTGTAGGCAATTCAAAATCATCAAATTTAAGACAATTTAGAGAGCCTGATGCTCTCCAGCTATTATTCAGCTGCAGTGTTGAAGTCCTCCATGTTGTCATGGTAACTGCCAATGCTTTCTTTCTTCACACTATTTAAATTTAATACATCAGGACTGTCGCTGGGCAGTTACCTGAATACATGTTTCAGCATCACATTGTTGACAAGTAACTCAATCTGTTAGCACAACCATAAAGCATCTAATAGATGCTATAGAGTTACCAACAACGAGAAAAAAAAACTAGTTAAATTTAAATTGTTAATTGCCTCCCATTGGTGGTAGCCCAGAAGTACTCAGTATACTCTCCTACATGAATTTTAAAATATTAAAATAGGCAATTCAAAATCATGTCGAGGGATTGAATATAGATTCATTCATGTGTTACTACTTACAGAATTGCTTTTTTATTCAAGTTGTGAATATGTCCTTTATCTTTAGTAGATTATTAGTTCGTAGAAATCAGTCTGGTTATTTAAGTGCCGTTTACTTGTTTAATGACACAGTTGATTATTTAGGTTTCATAATCTATCTGTTCCACAGAATGCTCAGGTGTCCACCGCAGCCTTGGCGTTCACTACAGTAAGGTGCGGTCACTCACACTGGATGCGTGGGAACCAGAGATTCTTAAAGTTATGGCTGAACTTGGAAATTCCATCGTCAATAAGGTTTATGAAGCAAACATAGACCCTAATATCGCACGAGCAACACCAAAATGTCACGGGTAAGATAAGAAACATGTATTATGTTATGAATTGGAGAGGGAGTTGCCTATGCTGCAGCAGGCAATACTGAAATATCCAAAATAATACTAATGCATGTAAAAGAAATACATAAGTAATAATTTAATTAGTAATATTATAATGGATCAGTAATACTTAGCATAGCAATGTAAGTGCCTGGAACCACCGTGAAAATCAGTGCTGTGCAATTTGTGTTAATGGAGTTATGGTTGAACTAAGTGCATTTTGTGTGGTATAAAGTTACTGTTTACAATTCATATCAAGTTTTCCTTCTCTGTAAAATCAGTTTACGTGTCTAAACTACGGTACTCTCCCTAATGTTTTGGACCATACAGTGATTTCAGTGGCCTTTCAGATTATTCTCTCGCAGTAGTCTTAGTCTGATGAAACAATATCCTGAGGATGCCATTTTCGGTTGATGTAATGTACTGTATAGAGAATGTTTGTTCTTACTTGTTTCAGTGCTACGACCTGTGGCCAGTTTATACTTCCCCTCATTGGCTTGGAATTTGTTATATTCCCGGAATTTTGAGACCTATGCTGTCTTTCGCAGGTTTTAGAAAATTGTTTTTATTCTCTGGGGATACCGAAATAGTTCGTATGTTGGCTGACATTCTACTTATTCGATTTGTGATAGTTTCGATATACGAAATTGTTGCCAAAGAGTTACATTTTTCTATAGTTTACTTTTTCTATGTACTTTTTGTGGCCCTATTAATTGCATAACTAAAGTAACCATGAAAATCTAGTCTTTCAGGTGAAGCTCCCTGTAAAGCAGATTTGAATAATTTCAAGGAAAAATTGTTCCGGGATCGATACCCGGCCCCGGAACAATTTTTCCTTGAAATTATTTAAAGTAACCATTTTTACAAAATATTTTTTTCAGAAATTGTATTTTTTAGGTACCGTAATACTGTCCTCATAACCTCTGCTTGAGGTTCTGACTCTATTATCACGCAGTATATCTCACTTGTGATATGTGTCAGAGGAAGAACAATTGTTTGTATGCATCTGAAGTGTGACTAGCGTAATATGTAGCTAGTCAGCGATGTATGCAGTGGAGGGGGAAAGGAACTGGCCACCCTACCCTGTTATCTCCTGCCCTAGTTGCCTCGTGACCTGTCTTCGGATAGTTGACTAAACCAGGGGTTCCCAACCGGTGTGTCACGCAGCTCCATGGAGTGTCGCGAAATTTTGGAATTGAAAAATAAATTTTATTGCACTCAGAAAGTCTCTTTACAACACATTTTTAATTTGCAACAAAGTCTTTGATATGGTACATTTTATTTCGAGACAAACTTTACCAATGGAACGTGAACACCTGCAACAATGCACAGTTCAGTTTTTCAACCATAAGGCCACGTATAGAGAAACTCTGTGCAACCTACCAAGCGCAGACTTCACATTAATTTAAATAGGCAAGTTTTCAAAAATGATGATAAAAATATTTTATCGGACATCCAACATAGATGGGTTGGGATTTTGTTTTTTTCTAATGCCACTCAAGTTGCTGCTTGTTCTTTTAGAATTTTCGATTGCGTGTTAACATCAACCTATCTACAACACTGGATGTCCGACACTACATAGAAGTTAACATGCTGAAACGGCACCTTTTTGTTACATTTTTTAATCATGGAACTGAAATATGTGTGAATAACTATGTTTTTAATATAATTCTTCTTTGAATTCCGCTTAGATCTTGGAAGTCTTATTTGGACGAAAAGGAGGTTAAAAATGACAAGATTCCCGTGCAGTGAACAGTAATCTCTTTTGATCCTAAAATTAGAGCAGAAGTTTAATATTTTTCACACAGTTCGGGACTAATTTTTTTTTTTATTTTGATATCCCATCTCCCCATCCGCTATTAAAATATTTTGCACAGAGTTATACCACTTTTTTCTCCAGAAGAAAAGTAGTGGTTATTATTATTATTATTATTATTATTATTATTATTATTATTATTATATTATTATTATTATTATTATTATTAATAATAATAATAAAATCAAATAAGTGTGTCACGATATCGTGGGTGTTCAGTAAAGTGTGTCATCAGTCAACAAAGGTTGGGAACCACTGGACTAAACAACAGCTGTCCTCACCACATATCGTTCTAGTCCTGTTTACTAGTGTCGAAGGAAGGACAGTGTTTAAGTATACTCGTAGGTTTCATGCAAGCCCTGTGCCCTATGTTATCAATGTCCAAATGTCCTGTGATTCAGTTGTATGTTCGGATTCTGACTGTATGTAGTCCCAAAACTTTGGAGATGTTAGGTTCCAGGATACAGATCGTTGTTATTGGTCGTTTATGCATATTCATATGTTCATTGAGATGCTCTGTGTCCCAATATTCTATAAGCATATTTATGATCAGCAGATATACAAGAAAATGCATTATAAACAGAGCAATAATGCGCTAAAAATTAAAAAAAAAATATGTACTAAAAACTTAAAAAAAAATGCAATATGATATTGAGAAAATTCACATTACAGATAAATACCAGATGTTCATTTTTTTAGTCCTGCATTGCAGTGCACAACAAACAACTACGGTAGATTGTCAAAGGAGGAAGATTGTTGATTGTCTCTGAACAGTGATTTGTATATCGAGAAACTCCTTTCCACTTCTACCAATACTGAAGATGAATACTTAAAATAAACTATATCACTGACTTCTTAGTCCCCTGGCAGTTCTCCTACCTGACAACATCAGCAATTGAAGACAGAACATCAAATCCTTTATTTTTGCTCAAAACCAGCATCATTTTCTTCAGTACAGTCTTTCCCATTTCCCAACTCACTACAGTTTTCACTAAGTTCTTTTGCTCCACTAACTTTTCTCTAAACAAGTTATGACACGAGATAGGATTCCAAAATTTGATTTCATATACAGAAGTTGACCTGTTGACGGATGCTGCATCAAACATGTCAGGGATGTTCTTCACGTGCTCGCTGTGGTGGTTGCAGGCTTCTAGCCAAGTCCGTCCACCTTGTTAAAACTGGACAAGTTGGCAAAGGAACTCAGACTTAAAATGTGCCTTCAAGAAGATCTTCACAAAGCCTGTGAACTGGGAACTGATTCCGAACTTCCTCTGCCAGTCAGTGTAAAGCACGCGCTAGATGCACCATTTTTTAGTAAAGAACTCGCAGAGAAGTAGCAGCTTTCACCATGTATGGTCGGGAACAGTAGTATGTTGTCATGTTGAATTCCACTGGGGTATATTAGACTCAAAGATCTATGAAACACTTTACTAATTGTGAAAAATTCACTTTTTCTAGTTCACAATTTATTAAGAAAATTTCACCTGAAACATTTTCTTCCATTGTTCCTACCACAAGGTTAGCATTGTCCTTATGAATCTGTAGTTTCGTCCATACATACAGAAATTTTTTCCCTAATCTCGTGTATTCTATTTTCATAGCATTCCCCCTTCCCCTGTCCCCCACATAATTTTTCGTTAGTGTTGAACATTCGGGTGTAGTATGTTTTTCTAGGAACTCACGGAACTTCAGATTATTCACTTTCTTGAGTGGAATTTCAGCAGAATTCTGCAAAAAAAGAAGAAAAAAAAAAAAAAGGAATCCGAAGGACGTGCTTGCCCAACTAGCATTTGTTGAACCACTTGTTTTTCATCTTGAATTCGTTGCAGATCTTTTTTGTGCTTCTCTCTATTCATGTGTTGATTCAGAGAAAACTTTCTTTCAGCTCCAATTCGCATATTTTGCAATACAATACTTCACCATCTGTGCTTAACACTTTTTCCCCATACTGTGGAACATAATGCTCCTGTGCAGTGCAGTTGCAAAGTGCGGGAGGCAGAACTCCTTGCTCGTTCCATAAAATGGAGGTTGAAGTGAATTTTCGTACTGGTAAAAACAAGAAAAGTAAATTGCCTTTCAAAAATACACATAAGAATGCCAAATAGTATGTAACCATGGTTGAAATAAACACTAATATGCTATCAATCTTCTTAATGTATCCAGCCGTTTGCTGACAACATAAAGTCCACTATAGTCCACTGTAGTCTATTCAGTTGTTGTTTTTCACGAGAAATGAGGGATATTTTGATCGGTGTTCATTATAGATGCCTGTTGCTAGTAGCCAGAGTTGGGGTGTAGTCAATATATACTGCAGGGCTGTGTCTTCTGCAGCTGGTACTGATGATTTTAATTTACTTCTTTTGTGGTTTATGGATGGACAGTATAGAAGAATGTGTTCCAGATCTTCATCACGATTATTACACCACAGACAAGTAGGATTATCAGAAATGTGAAATCGGTGTAGGTACAATTGAGTGACAATGTGACCTGTTATGGCGCTTGTTAAAAATGTTTGAACATGTCTGGGCAAGTTTTTGTACATTTCCAGGTCTAATATGCTATAAAATTCACAAAATGTAATAGCCCACAAAATCGACAAAAAATGCAAATAAATGCAACAACAAAGTTGCATGAATAAGATTCTTTTCCACTAAAACACATTTATAACTAGCTGAGCAATGTATAGCCCCCCCCCCCAAAAAAAACGCAAATGCATCAAAATCCTTGCCCTAGTAATTATTAACTTGAGAGGCCATTACAAATGAGAACAAGACTGATGGTACGATTTTGCACACATGCCAACTTAAGAAAAAAAATAGCTAGTGGAATCACGGCATTAGAGAGCCTTATCTTGAATTCATTAATTTCAAACAACATAATACAGTACATTGCACTTCTCTATATACTATACTCATTGGTCTCTGAAGCTTAATTCAAATTTCATAAGTTGGCACACTGTCGTAAAAAATGAAGTGTTTGTTAACTCGGACATGAAATAATAATTTAAGAAGGTTGGGCGGCATGAGGAGGACATTTATATACTTTACAACAATATGGAACTATTATATTGTGAATTTTATTAGTAACAACAATGTAATTTATTCGTCACAACAATAATTCCTTTCTACAATTCGCCTTAAACGCTCTCGTCAACAATTGGATCTTCACTCAACACAGTATTCGTTATAGCACTCCACCGACGACAATGACAGTTTACTTGGACTATTACGCACAACAATGAACTGTTAATCGTAACTAATATTTACAAAGCACTATTTACAAATCAGAACTACCAGTTCTCAGTTCACAGTTCTTCTATCTCAGTCACTGGAGTTCACAGTATCTCGAACCACAGACCTTCAGAGACAGTTCACTGCACTCGAACTCAGGTCCCTCCAACTGCGGTCCACTGCACTCGAACTCAGGTCCCTCCAACTGCGGTCCACTAACGCGAACTCAGGCCTTCGGATGCTGACGCAGTTGCGGACACACACTCGAGTCGAACTCCAGTACACAAGACTGGCTTCCTTGCTCTGGCTTTCTCACTGACTGAATGACTGAAAAACTCTGCTCTCGTTCCTTCGCGTCCGTAATTTATAACCACAGCGACGTAGCCTCGAAAGTTCCACGCGTCTCTAGAGATGGCACTCCAGAGAAATCCAGAGCCCTCTCCTCTCTACCAGCACCAGATGCGCGCGCAAACTCGTCGCGTTGACGTAATACACCCTCTCTCTTCTCTCCACCGCGCGACGTCACTCAATGTTCCGTGGAGCCTGTGCGATCTGCTTTCTTGCGGGACGCTGGTCGTGAGTTCGAATCTCACGTCGCTGTCACAATATTTATAACGAGAGTGGCATAAGTCACGTCACGGATTCAACAGTTTGCCTTTGCTTTATATATATATATATATATATATATATATATATATATTGTTAGCACCACTTGCACTGCTGTAACTTCCGCTTTCATAGTTGCTGGTTTAGAGATTAATCCCATTAACAATTATTTTTGTCTGCAAAAGAAATAATACAACATGTCTCCTCAGAGCAGGTTATCCTGTCCTTCAGGCTCACAGAAGTCTTTTGGGGGAGGATGGGGATAGAGGCAACGTGTTTGTTGCGTCCTTTCTATTTTCCATACTGTTGAATGTTAATAATGATGATACATTTGTTTTTTAAATCTTCATCTTTTGCAGCTGGACTTTCAAACTCATTTTATTTTGTGCACAAGTGTAAGCATTCAACATTTCGCATCTTATAAAGAAATTCGAACAACCGTAATGCCATTTAATTTCAGAAGGGTGTCTGTTTTCATATTCTTTGATATATAGAAGTATAGAATAGTATTAGAACAAAGACTCAAGTAGGGAGTAAGGAGCGTGAGTATAGAATCTGAGATGGTAGTAAGGGTTAAAGTTGGGTAACTACAAGCAAGTAAGATATTAATGTAATAGGAGAAATACAAATGAAGTGTTAAAATGATAGTAATGTAAATAAATGTGGTGATGGCATCATATACAGAAATTTGAAGGCCATCACTACATGTAGATATATGAAACAGCTGTTGACAATAAATATTCATATTCATATTCTTTGATACAATACATGTCTATTTAATATCTCATTTTATTTTTCTAGGAACGTTAGAGAAGCATGGATTAAAGCTAAATATGTGGAACGACAGTTTGTGAAGCAGTTAGCAGTTGTCCCTTCTTCATCTCCAGACCACAGGTCATCACGTCATCTCTCAGTTCGGAAGTGGAGTGTCAGAAAGTTGAGGAGACGACCTAGGAGTAGAGACAGTAGAGGTGAAAAGAAGTCCCAATCAGCGTCACGACTGCCTGCTGTTTCTGAAGCCAAAACCACTTCACCAAATTCAGATGTGAGAACAAGTACCGATGAAGATATTAGGACAAAAGATCTTGACAGTACTACACCGAGTCCAAAAGCATCAGATGAATCATCACCCAAAGATAGTGATTATAGTACAGAACATGCAGATGTGCTCATGTTTGGGAAGAACTTTGAAAATCAGCCGTTAGATGATTCAATAGAACTGAGTAGTGATCAGGACTCTACCGGAGGCGAAGAGGATGAATTCATAGGTAATAAAAATACTTTATTTTTCATAATGGTGGTATTTTTCTACTAAAATATATTCATGATTTGTGCGTGAGTGATGGTCTCGTGCTTATCATAATAGTGTTGAGAATTCCTGCAAGTATTACAAAAAGACCTCAGCTGCTCCCTCTTGTTTTTATGAAATTGGCAGGGCGGAGCATGAAGTAGCAGCCACCGATAGAATATCAACTGCCAGTAACAGGGTAGCAAAATAAATTGTGTTTATGCAAATTCTAAATTTATATTCTATAGACTACAGTGGACTATAGTGACTTAATGTTGTCAGCAAACAGCTGGTTACATTAAAAAGATTGATTGATTGATTGATTGATTGATTGATTGATTGATTGATTGATTGATTGATTGATTGATTGATTGATTGATTGATTGATTGATTGATTGATTGATTGATTGATTGATTGATTGATAGTCTATAAGAATCATAATTATTGCTATATGAGTTGGCTCTTTTAATGCACCTGAAGACTGGGGAAGAATATTTTTAATGTTTCTTGTAGATAATGAAGATTGTGAGTACTGATAACTTTTACAGAAGAGTTAAGCTGACATTGTAAAAAATTGACAGATTATAGCACTTTAAAGTATCTTCAATAAAAACAGGGTTTCAAGATCTTGATGTCGGAATATGAACTAGTGTGTAGGCAGGGACGGACGCAGGATTTTGTTTTCGGGGAGGGATTTGAGGAGATAGTAAAAATGGAGTAATGAGAAATAAGTTTATATACTCACAATTTGTTTCCAAGTCACAAACATTTACAAGTTAGCCTGAGTAGCGTAGTCGGTATAGCCTTCTGTGCTCGAAGTGCGGGTTCTACCCCACCCAGCTCGATGGCATTTAAGTGTGTTTAAATGCGACAGGCCTCATATCAGTCGATTTACTGGCTAATTTTAACATTTAAAATGACTGCAATACAAAAACAATGACAGAATGACATTTATAGAAAAAGGCAACGAGGCTTCTTAGACATTTCATCCAGTACTTCATGAGCTTTTACTTCTACATTTTTATGTATATATATCAAGGCCAGTCCATTTCATCTGTCTGCTCCCATCATGCTCCTCAAGTAAGTCTTCAAATACCGCAATGTTGAGAACGACCGTTCTGGTGTTGCTGTAGTTACAGGCAAGGTGCAGAAAAGTTTCAGCACCTTGCGAGTGCAGGGAAAAATAATTTCATTGCACCTGTTCAAATATGATATAAAATCAGTAGGTATTAGATGAAGATTTTTCTGATCAAGGAAATTTCTTCTCCATATCTTCAATTCATTGAAGAAAGCCTCTGGTGATGCATCAACATCATTGGGCCACTGATTTACTATAGCCTCAACAGCAGTTTATAAATCTTCATCTGATGCTCGCACTATGTTTTTAGGCAGCAAAGTTTGTATGGACTTTAGGATTCCTTTATGATTTAAAAACCTGTCCTTGAGCTGACTAATGAAATAGTCTAATAAGAGAAGGAAAATTAAAAGCCTAAAATACTCTTCATGACTCTCTGTCTTGAAGTAAGAACGCTGTGTTTGTCTTCCTGCAGTTCTTGGAATTTAACATTTTAGCAAAGAGAATTTACGTGGAAAACTCTCTAATTCCTATGTACATTCACAAATTAAAATTAATATTATTTTTGTTTCTTGTTTCGTATTTTTCTCAAAATTTCGGGAGGGGATATATCCCCTTAATCCCCCCCCCCCTTGCGTCCGCCCCTGTGCGTAGGCACTTGACAGTGAAGTCATTCACCGTCGACACTTAACGAAATCACAGGTTTTTTTTTTTTTTTCCTCCCCCCGGAGTTGCTGGGCAGAAATAGATACCAGATATGAATTTGTGTTGGGTATGTTATCATTTTTCTAATTGTAAGTCGGTTATAACAGAATTCCAGGCTACAGATGCACATGCACGTTTCAGTTTCACTAATGCGAAGTAAATCTATGTGGTGCATGCTTTCATTTCTCATGAAAAACAAGAACTGGTTAGACTACAGTGGACTTTATGTTGTCAGCAAACAGCTGGGTACATTAAGAAGAGTGATTGATGCATATGAAAGTAAAGTTTGTCGTAGGATACATCAACCTTTTTTTTAATACTGCCTGTTAGGTTAATTTTATTTTGATTTGAATTATACTAATGTATAACGAAGACATACTAGTATAGTAGACATTGGAACTTTCAGGAGGGCAAGACTGTAATTCTGACCATTATTTGGTAATTGGAGAACTAAGAGAAAGACTATCAGTAGCCAAGCGAGTAGAGCAACAAGCTAATATTAGTAGATTCACTATTCTGAAATTAAAGGACGAGGAAGCTAAGCAACGTTATCAGGTCGAAATTTCAAATAGGTTTGATGCTTTAGCAACTGCTGACGAAGTTGAGGAAGAGTTAGATGTTAATAGCGTGTGGGAGAATATCCGAGATAATATCAAAATTGCAGCTGAGCAGAGCATAGGCTATCATGAAACTAAGAAAAAGAAACCGTGATTTGATGAAAATTGTTCCATTGTAGTAGACAGAAGGAAACAGGCAAAATTGAAATTCTTACCGGATCCAGTTGAGGCGAATAGAGATAATTATTTCAAAGAAAGACGGGAAGCAAGTCGTACACTTAGGAATAAAAAGAGAGATCACTTGAAGGAAAAACTGAATGAGGTAGAAACAAATAGTAAGAATAAAAACATTCGAGATTTATATAAGGGTATAAAGGAATTAAAAAACGGATATCAGGCAAAGGTAAATGTGATCAAGGATGAGATGGTGACTTGCTTGCAGACTCTCATTCAATCCTGAACATATGGAAAAACTATTTTGGACAACTATTAAATATATATATATATAGGCCAATAAAATACATTAAAGATGATATGTTACAGTTATATGAACACTTTGTAAGTTCAACAAACTTACAAAGTGTTCATATAACTGTAACATATCACCTTTAATGTATTTTATCGACTTCATGAACACTGTAGTATTGACCAAATATGTGTATTTTATCATACATACTAGGTTCAAAAAGTTCCCGGAATTTGCTAGTATCATAGAAACAACGTACCTTAAACACTATTCTACAGCATTCCCTTCAAAATAGTTGCCTTCCGCAACAACACACTTCTGCCAACGCGTGTAGAGTTCCTGGAAGCAGGCCTGGAAGCCATTTTGTGAAACCCGTCTTAGTGCTCTCGTCGCGTTTGCGATAACCTCTTCAGCATTGAATCTCCGTCCTTTCAGATGACTTTTCAGACGGGGAAACAGAAAGTAATCAGGTGGTGAGAGATCAGGAGAGTATGGTGGGTGATCCAAAGCAGTTATGTTGTGCCTGGCAAGAAAATTCTTTACAATAATTGCGCGATGAGCAGGTGCATTGTCATGCATAAGGAACCAGTTGTTTTCTACCCACTTTTCTGGACGTTTTCTTCTCACTGCGTCCCGGAGGCGACGGAGGATTTTTACTTACAATTCTTTCGTTACAGTACGACCTTCTGGAATGAACTCATGGTGGATGAGACCCTGAGAGTCGAAGAAAACTTCCAACATAACTTTGCCTTTGGAAGTGTCCATAGGAAATTTTTGCTTCCGAGGAGATGTTTTCGATTTCCACTCAGATGACTGTCGTTTAGGGACTGGGTCGTACAAGTAGCACCAAGTTTCATCACCAGCAATAATTTTGTTTAAGAAGTCACCATCTTCATCGGCCATACTGATCATGTCCCCAGCAAGAGTCATTCTTGTTTCTTTCTGTTCTGCCGACAACATTTTCGGAACTAACTTCTGAGACACGTAATGCATGTTGAGATGCTTGTGAAGAACATTGTGTACACTTCCGACTGATATTCCGACCTCTTCTGCTATCTCTTTTATGGTTTTACGTCGGTCGTCCCTCACAACATTACGCACACACTGAGCGATTGCTTCATTTGTTGCAGTTGTTGGTCGGCCGCTGCGTACGTCATCTTTGATGCTATCGCGGCCACCAGAAAAGCGTTTATGCCAAGCATACACTTGAGTTTTTTTCATTGCTGCTTCGTCATATGCTTCTTCCAACAATCTTAATGTCTCTGCAGGAGTTTTGTGTAACAAAACACAGAACTTGATGTTTGTACGTTGCTCTATGGACATCATTACAAAATGCGACGAACAAACAAAACACTATGATAAACAATTGCCTACAACTCAAAACCAACAATCGCCATTATCGACAAACTTTAAGGAAATGACGTCATGAATGTTACCAACAAAACAAATGTATAATATCCCTTGTTATATATTAATACGAAAAATGGTAGTAAAATTCCGGGAACTTTTTGAACCCAGTAGTATATAGGCCAAATGGAAAGGATGAGGACGAAATTCAAGTACAAACTGCTGAGCCATTTATACCTGAAGCCACACTTTCTGAAGTCGAAATTGCGATAGAAAATCTGAAAAAGTACAAGTCTCCAGCAGTCTCAAATTCCAGCAGAATTAATACAAGAGGGTGGAAGCACATTATCTGGCGAAACTTATGAGTTTGTACTTGCTATTTGGGGAAAGGAAATCGTAAAAGTGTACCTGAACAGTGGAAGGAGTCCATAATTGTACCTATTTTTAAGAATGGGGACAAGATTAACTGTAGTAACTTTCGAGGAATATCACTTTTGTTGACTTCCTACAAAATTTTGTCCAATATCCTTTTGAGAAGATTAACTCCATATGTAGATGAAATTATTGGGGACCATCAGTGTGGTTTTAGGCATAATAGATCGGCTATTAATCAGAATTTTTGTATTCGACAGATAATGGAGAAAAAATGGGAGTATAAGGGTACAGTACATCAGTTATTCATACATTTCAAAAAAGGTGTATGACTCGGTTAAGAGAGAAGTTTTATATGATATTCTTATTGAATTTGGTATTCCCAAGAAACTAGTTCGATTAATTAAAATGTGTCTCAGTGAAATGTACAGCAGAGTCTGTATAGGCCAGTTTCTGTCAGATGCGTTTCCAATTCACTGTGGGCTAAAGCAAGGAGATGCACTATCACCTTTACTTTTTAACTTTACTCTAGAGTATGCCATTAGAAAAGTCCAGGATAACAGAGAGGGTTTGGAATTGAATGGGTTACATCAGCTGCTTGTCTATGCGGATGACGTGAATATGTTAGGAGAAAATCCTCAAACAATTAGGGAAAATACGGGAATTTTACTTGAAGCAAATAAATAAATAGGTTTGGAAGTAAATCCCGAAAAGACAAAGTATATGATTATGTCTCGTGACGAGAATATTGTACGAAATGGAAATATAAAAATTGGAAATTAATCCTTTGAAGAGGTGGAAAAATTCAATTGAGAAACTTTTATCATCCAGTCTGTTGTCAAAACATCTGAAAGTTAGAATTTATAAAACAGTTATATTACTGGTTGTTCTATATGGTTGTGAAACTTGGCCTCTCACTTTGAGAGAGGAACATAGATTAAGGGTGTTTGAGAATAAGATGCTTAGGAAAATATTTGGGGCTAAAAGGGATGAAGTTACAGGAGAATGGAGAAAGTTACACAATGCAGAGCTGCACGCATTGTATTTTTCGCCAGACATAATTAGGAACATTAAATTCTGACGTTTGAGATGGGCAGGGCATGTAGCACATATGAGCGAATCCAGAAATGCATATAGAGTGTTAGTTGGGAGGCCAGAGGGAAAAAGACCTTTGGGGAGGCCGAGACGTAGATGGGAAGATAATATTAAAATGGATTTGAGGTAGGTGGGATATGTTGATAGAGACTGGATTAATCTTGCTGAGGATAGGGACCAATGGCGGGCTTATGAGAGGGCGGCACTGAACCTCCGAGTTCCTTAAAAGTCAGTAAGTAAGTAAGTTTACATTTTCGTCTTTTAACATTTCTTAATATTGATGGCATTATGTTTTATACGTTTTCTCATTGAAAGATAGGAATTGGTAAAGTTGTTTGTTTTGAAGAGCTCTATCAAATGGTACCTTATTTGATCCTGACTCCCATTTGAAATTTTAAAGTGATACGCCACTCACCCTACTTCCTGTTAGAGCTGATTAATGAAATCAAGCTCAAGTGAAAGTTCACATGTGGTTTAGTATAAATATTTTTTTCTCGAAAATTTTAATGCATTAGTGTGCGAAATAAATTACTGTTACGAGTGGTCTGAATCACCCTGTATATTCCAATTTTCATATAAATTGGTTCAGCCATTATCGCGTGAAAAGGTAACAAACATCCAGACAAACATACAAACAAAAATTTAAAAAAAGCGATTTTCGGTTTCAGGATGGTTAATTATACATGTTAACACCAATTATTTTTGGAAAAGTGAAAATTACCAGAAAAATTTCGGTTACAGATTTATTATAAGTATAGATTACACACACTTAAAAATGCTACAACTGAACACTTCCGTAATGTAGTACAAGCGTATATTATAGCGAGCAAGCTATGACTGACAAAGAGAGAAATGTTTTGCAAGTGGAATATACGCCTGACAAGAAACCGTTATCTATCGTTCAAACCTCAACGGTCTCGAAGATTTCAGATCTTTCGCGTGAGGTGTACTCTGGGTTAAGTTAATTTCAGGCAAGGGACTCCCAGGGAAATTATGAACCAAAATCTGCTCTGAAACAACAGGATTTCTCTTAGTTGAGCCAGAAAATCATTGATGGATTCGTTACTTTCTATTGTTTCAATAAAGGATTCATTATCGTGGCTTTTATCCTAGCCTTTACTCGTTCAATAATTTTAGCACCACACTATCCAGGAGTCCTCCACATAGCCATAGGCGGAGTTATGGGAGGGGGGCAGTCCCCCCCAAACTTCTGTGAACTTTTCTTTTTTTTCTATTAACGTTAGAAAATATTGAATTCAAAATATTTTTCTTGCTTTTTTATGATTAAGATTCTGTGCTTAAATTTACGAATTAATTAATGTCTTCAGATCATGTGTCTGGACTATAATATTTATTTTAAATTTCTGAATGTATAAGAATTTCTAAACCTCATTTGAGGAATGGAAGCACTGTAATGTTTCTTTTGTAACAGCCTTCACTCATGTGTTAGAAGTCTGCTTGGGGAAATATGAATAACCTACTGCAGAACAATGCAGAAAAAAGAGAAGTGATCCCAATATAATGTGTAAACTTAAAGACGAGAGATTAGTAAAACAATTAGAATTTACATTTCATATGATATCTTCAGGAAGGTAAGCTTTAGATAAAAAAGCTTCTGTTGGCACTGTTACGTAGTGTGTACATGTGTTTGTGTATGAGAGGGAGATTGCTTTAAGTTATTCCCTATTATAATTTGTAGTAGACCTACGGTTCTAGTCCTATACAGCTCAGTCCGAAATATCGCAGTTATGGATGTAACAGTGCAAGAAATATGCCCCCGAAAATACCTTTATTAAATGATCATATTCCGATATACTGTACTACGGTAAAGCCATAACGGGGCGAGAAGGTAAATAATGTCCCCCATAACCTTATTCTATGGTTTTGCATTACTCCCCAAGGAAAGTGTTCTCTCTCCCCCTATGCACATAGCCTTATCTACTCGCCCACTTGCAGTTGACCATGATGTAATGAAGGCATTCAAAGGACAGTAACTTAGTGAAGGTGTTCAACCAGAACTTGGAATTAAAAAGTTACTTTCTGCCTCAGTAGTGCTGCAAATCTAGAGTATATTTCATGTGCATGTTTGCGGAATGAATTCACTTTTAGATACTAAAATATGAACAAGGAACATCCAGTTGTCCATGAAAAGTCTCTGTTCATGGACAGATTTTTCACAAAATACGTACTGTATTTTTAATTCAAATTTTTTACATAAAAAAACTTTGCCAGGAAAATGGCACACACTTCATTATACACTTTCCACAACAGACAACTAAGAGACAGCTATTTGATGTAAGACTCTCAACATTTTAAGAATGAGTACATGAAAATGATTTCAGTTCATAGAAATGAAAAAGGAATATAAGTGAAATAATGTACTTGGCACTCTATGGATATACCAAAAGGCATTCTTTATAATCCCAGGAGCTAGGTTTCTTGACTTGATTCGTGATTCGTAAATCGTATTATTTAAGTAGATATATTTTCAACTAATTCACATAAAATAGCTGTTCACAAATTTTAACATATTAATCTCTACTAATTATTTTTATATTTATGAAAATCCGTGTTTAAAAGTATATACATTCCACTTAGAGGGATAGAGAAATAAATGCTCACCTTTAAAATCAGATGAAGATAGTGTTTTGAAAAGATGCAGAAACTGTCCATGCACATGTGCACCAATGTTAAACGTGGAAACATTCCTAATTTTTTTAGTTGGTTATTTAACGATGCTGTATCAACTGCTCGGTCATTTAGCATTGATGGGATTTGTGATAGCAAGATGAGACCAAGGATTCGCCATAGATCACCTGTCATTCGTCTTATGGTTGAGGAAAGCCTCGAAAAAATCCCAACCAGATAACCAGCCCAAGGGGGAATCGAACACACCATTCTTCTTCATCGAGGGAATGTGTTGCAGAACCTTTGTTGTTGACCCCAAGATCAGTTTTTGAGCAACATGTGCCCATTGCTATGGAGCAGTGCATGACTTCTTGGATGCAGACTTTCCCGATAGGTTGATTGGAAGAGGAGGACCTTGTGCCTGGCTACCTAGATCATTCGACCTGAACCTTCTTTGACATTTTTTCTGGGACTTTGTGAAGGGTGTTGTGTACCAACGTGGTAGAGTTGATACTCACAAATGCAGCTGGCTAGTCACTCCACAAATGTTACAGAACACTTGGCAGGGTAACTTGAGGCACACATATCGAGTTATGTAACAAATTATGTTGTATTTATCAGTTATTTTTTATTCCTATAAGCGCAACACGATACTGCTGATTCATAATGAGATTCTGAGCATAATGTTGCACTATTGTCATTCACACCATTGTAAAACTTGGGCTTGTGTGGAAATTCACTGGAGGGTTTACTACTGGTGACAACTCATTTTTAGAGGGACCAGCTGCAAATTTCTCAGCGGTTAATAAGGTGAAAATGCAATGAAGACTAGAAATGTTTTTTGAATTTAATGTGACGCATATTTTTTACCATCTTAATGTTTCAGTGAGATATTATAGAAATTATACTGAATATACGCTTAATGTTACAGATGTTTTAAGGTTGTTTTATTGTTAAATCTCTGTGAATGTGTTGTGTATAATGATGTGTTTTGCTTGCAATTGTTAGGTGAGGAAGATATCTCAAAGTTGCATTCAGATCTGCTGCTGTA
The DNA here is from genome assembly GCF_040183065.1 of Periplaneta americana. NCBI lineage: Eukaryota > Metazoa > Arthropoda > Insecta > Blattodea > Blattidae > Periplaneta > Periplaneta americana. The sequence continues at coordinate 522,384 of NC_091129.1, forward strand.
CAAAGCTGCTGCTGCTCACAATGTACCAGTTATGTGCCAGGCATTAGCATTAGGTGCAGACAAACTCTGGAACAATATGGAGGATAAATCTCGCAGTGCCATTCATCAAGCCATCATCAGTGTAAGTGTTGTTTGTTATGAAGAATATGGATTTCTTTCTAAAATCTACAAAAAATTAATAAATTTGAAGCAGAAATCACTTATACTTGTTTCATGATCGATATTTAAGTTCAGTTCAGTTTAGTTATGGCTTTTAAGGAATCCGGAGGTTCATTGCCGCCCTCACATAAGCCCGCCATCGGTCCCTATCCTGAGCAAGATTAATTCAATCCCTACCGTCATATCCCACCTCCTCAAATCCATCTTAATATTGTCCTTCCATCTACGTCTCTGGTAGACCTGATTGGCGAGTTGGTATAGCGCTGGTCTTCTATGCCCAAGGTTGCGGGTTCGATCCCAGACCAGGTCGATGGCATTTAAGTGTGCTTAAATGCTACAGGCTCATGTCAGTAGATTTACTGGCATGTAAAAGAACTCCCGTGGGACAAAATTCCGGCACATCTGACAACACTGATATAACCTCTGCAGTTGCGAGCGTCGTTAAATAAAACATAACATTTAACATTCTAGGTCTCGGCCTCCCCAAAGGTCTTTTTCCCTCCGGCCTCCCAACTAACACTCTATATGCATTTCTGGATTCGCCCATACGTGCTACATGCCCTGCCCATCTCAAACGTCTGGATTTAATGTTCCTAATTATGTTAGGTGAAGAATACAATGCGTGCAATTCTGTGTTGTGTAACTTTCTCCATTCTCCTGTAACTTAATCCCTCTTAGCCCCAAAATATTTTCTTAAATTATTTATTTATTTATTAAATATACAGAATACAGAATGTAATTACAACAATAGAAATAGAAATAAAATAATACAATATATATATATATATATATATATATATATATATATATATATATATATAGAAAGGGAGATACAGTAATATTAACAAAATTTGAGGACCGAATGAGCAGCACTCGTGTTCGGTCGCAGTTCAGATATGTTATTAATTGGCTTATAAGAGAATATACAAAATAAAATAAAATAGGGACTAAAATTATAATTACAACTACAGTGAAATTATATAATATTCTATATTAATATAAGAGGAATATAGAAAATGGAATAAAATAGGGACTAAAATTAAAATTACAGCTACAGTGAAATTATATAATATAATAGGCCTATATTAATATAAGAGGAATATAGAAAATGAAATAAAATATAATAGGAAATAAAAATTTAAATAACAGCGGCAATGAATTTATATAATATGATATTAACATAGAGAAGAATAATATCGCATGTGAATAAAGTAGGACAATTTATAAAAAGATATAAATTCCAAAATTATAGAATAGAAATATAATATAGGTTTATTAATTCATGCACATAGGCTATAAATTTATTTAATCACATTGAAGACATTAACACATTTCTAATTTTCTTGTTATATTTTAGTGGGTTACATGTTAGAAGTTCTGATTGTAATTTAGTTAAAGAATTATAGAAATGAGGGCCAAAATTAATGCTATGTTTTAGACCAGCAGATGTGAAACATTTAGGTTCTACTAATATTGAATTATTATTTCGTCTTGTGTCCTGATTATGTGTCTGTAATACAAACTTATTACGATTTTTATGATAAAATTTTAACGGAGTATATTTATAAATTGTTCAGTATTAAATACATTAAATTCAGAATAAATTAATTTAGTTGGATAATCAAAACGTTTCTTCAAACAAATTTTAATTATTCGTTTTTGTAGTAAATTTAGCGGACTAAGATTAATTTTTGTACTTCCACCCCAAACAATAATACCCTATTGAATGATAGAACTCTAATGGGTAAGTAGTATCGAAGATTAACGAATTTATAAATTGTTCTACGAAGCCTCTTACAAAGAACCTTATTCTCAGATGTCCTTAATCTTTGTTCCTCTCTCAAAGTGAGAGTCCAAGTTTCACAACCATACAGAACAACCAGTAATATAACTGTTTTATAAATTCTAACTTTCAGATTTTTTGACAGCAGACTAGATGATAAAAGCTTCTCAACCGAATAATAACAGGCATTTCCCGTATTTATTCTGCGTTTAATTTCCTCCCGAGTGTCATTTATATTTGTTACTGTTGTTGTTGTTGTTTTCTAATGCCATGCGTTTGACAATAAAGTCATTTGACCTCTTGCACTCCAATATATATATATTTGTTACTGTTGCTCCAAGATATTTGAATTTTTCCACCTCTTTGAAGGATAAATCTCCTGATAGATATAGGAGTGGCTCAGAATAAAGTATTTTGGAACTAAAATAAAGCATATGAACTTCAGAAACATAACAATCAGTGTTGTGCATGGATTGTAGAAAACAGCAGAACTCTCAGCCGAGCTGCTTTGTCATTGCTCATTATGTGCGATAATAGTCTAAATATGACAGGTGGCCTGGGTGGAATTCGTGAATCTGATGCTGGTAGGTGGGCCATTCTGCCTCAGCCGTCTCATCAGCATCAGAAACCCGTACTACCCCAAGACTTCACCCCAGCCTATTTTTAACTATTGCAGATGATAGATGAAATGAGGGGGAGTGGAGAGTGTTGATAGAATGATTGAGGAAAATGGGAGTACCCTGAGAAGAACCTTTTACAACATCTACTTTGTTCCATCACAACCTGGCCGGGGATCGAACCTGGATTGCATGGCTGGAAGACCAATGCATTGGCATTGAGCCACGAACAGCTTGCTATCAGTAAATTGACACAAACATGATGTACTCGCCATTATTTAGAAACTGTCCGGTTTGTGGATTACTGATGGTGGATCTTTATAACCTGCTTTCACATGAGCGAAAATAATGCTTTACAAGAAATTCTTTTTCTGAAATGCTGAGCACCATGTTTATGCTTTTCCATGAACTTCTTTAGGAACAATAAATGAAGTAACAGTTAACTGAGATGTCAATATTTTTTTCCTCATTCAGCAGGATATGTATTCCTGTCAAAATTTGGTGTCCTTCATCTTGGACCACGCGGTGTTTTAGTGCATTAGGTCTCCTTTCTCTGTCTATGTCTCTTAGTGGGACACTAAATGCTGGACAAAGGCAAGTGTTTGTAGACTCAGAGCTTTTAAAGAACGTACAGTACGTATTCAGTATGAACTCTGTGTGCATCTTGAAGACCTCCTGTCATTCAAACTACTGTGGGGAGCTATTGATGGGTGGAGCACCACTCTTCCTAGAACTGACCAGAGATAAGTTAAGTTGTTATGACACTAAACAGATGACATCATTGTCACCACATTATACTGTGGCTGAAAATACCAGATAGTTTGAGACTAGCTCTGTATGGGTGTGTTGTATAAGTTGAGACTGTTGGTTTATATTTTAAAAGTTGATAGAATGTTTTACTGTAATGTAGTCAGTAGTGTGTCATTGTGTTGTTTTGTGCGAGCAAGAGTGGAGTTACACTGCGTGTAGGATTGGCATTACTCCACAATACATACACACAGATGGATCTCAGCTTGGGAGAAATAGTGAAGTTGGAGTAGAAGTACACAGCAGTCTGTCACACACTGGGAGAAGTGGAAGCTGTAGAACTAAACATGCAGTTCTCACAAGTAGCTTCACAAGTCATAGCCTCACCCAACCCTATATGCAGCCTCCTAGGGGAATTATAGCATAACCAGAAGCAAGTAGCCTAGCTTTCAGTGGATTGCTTTGCATTGTGGAGTTGCTGGAAATGAAGCAGCTGATGTCTTGGCAGAGAAAGGAACTCAGATAGTAGTAACTGCGTCTAATCACGAAATATTGTTTAACTCAGCCAACCTCTACATCAAGAGAAAATTCAAAGAAGAAACTCAACATCACAAAACTGTCTCTGAAAAAAATAAGTGGAGTTCAGTACTGACACCCGAAGCTATCCCAAACCATCCGTGCAATGAATCAGTTGCAGAATTTCGTATCCCCACTGGTCACACTGCTCATCTACATCCTGCCTTCATCAGTTTGGGTTTTGTGCAAACATGGGAGTAGTGTTGTGGCCTGGACTGTACATGCTGCGCCTTACAACCTCTCATCATAAGACAATAGATGATTTGCATTAGGAAGTTTGTGGACAAATTAACATGTATCAAGTGTCTGGGCACTAAATTAAATAAATAAACGTTGTTCAAGTGACAAAAAATAAAGAATAAGGATTAATATGATGATTATAACTTTAAAAATAGGTCAAGCACTTGAATTACATAATTTTTCAAATCTTACTTTTGTTGTCCTGTAAAACTTACATTTTCTGGCTTAGTTCTGTAGGACACTTCCTTAGTTCCACAGCACAGTCGCCTTACACGTTCACTTGTCACTGTCTCACTGATTCATGCCCACTACACAGCTTAGATTCTATCCACAGTCACTGTTGCTTGTTGAAGGGGAACATTATACTATTGAATATGTCACAGTGCTAGTTTTATTTTTCGTCGGTTTCTTAGTAAAAGTGACCAAGTCACATTGAAGGTTTCCAAGCATTATGAAAATTTAAGACATAATTTTATATTAAAAACTAATAATATAGCACATTTACCATCAAAATAACTAATTATTAACATCTGAAAAAGTACAGTTATCTTTGGATGTATCATTAAACCTTTAAATGCCTTTTTCCCAACAATTTTGCTTTTTGGACTTGGTCACTTTTACCAAGAAACCGACGTTTTATTTCTGTAGGAGAGTGGTTGCGATATTAATTAATATTATTTTTATTATTAAAACTAGCATTATTTCATTATTACTATTATACTGTAGTTAGCATTGTTAAGGTTGTAAATCTGGATTGGCCAGAGGTTGGACTGTGTTCTAATTTGAAGTTCTTCAGCCTCGACTTAAAGCTCCATACAGTTTCAGATTTTGTATTGAAATTTCGTGGTTCTGTTGTAATTATGTGTTGCTGAAATATAAGGAAAGCAGGGGGAAAGTTAATTTAAGACATTGTGAATGCAAGGAGTTCCATAATATGATATGGGGTTAAACGAGCATTGAGCGACTTCCGCCGATTTTGGAAGACACCGACGCACTTAGGTTAAGTTAGGTTAGTTTAGGCTTTTATTATCCCGTGAAGATGAAAGTGAAAGCGATTGAGTGTGATTTTTTGTTTTCTATGTTGGCAGTTCAAGTGCGTCTGTGTCTATTCCAAAATCGGCGGAAGTCGCTCAACGCTCGTTTCACCTGATATGGTTCAGATATTAACATTTACATACGTGATGCTTCAAATCTCAGGTGGTTTCTGAGCTTCCTCCATTCTACTCTGTCATGTGCACACTTATGTATAGACCCAGAAACAAAATTTGGACTACTTGAATTTTCCAAATTTTGCTCCTGGGTCTGTACATACAAAAGAAATCCAAGTAAGGAATACTAGTAAGTGGGTACAGCACAGTATTGAGCTTATCTTCTTCTTCTTTTTCTTTTTGTTCTTCTTCTTCTCGAATTAGGGTATGTAGATATTTACGTGATTATAATTTTACAGGGATCTGTGATGGCTGTTGAATTCCTCCTTTTAAATGGTGCCAAAATTAATGCACAGGATTCAGATGGGAAGACACCTCTACATTTAGCAACAGAACTAGGTAATGAGAATATTGGTTACTTTTATTGTGGTTGGTTGTTCTTTTATTACTTTGCATTTTTTATCATTCATTTCTCATTAATTTTCTTAGTCTTTGTGACGACATATAGAAATGAAGAATGAACATGTCAAATATTTAAACAAAACAGAAATATAAATTAAAGAATTTATTCCCGTATGAGCAAACGCTCGTGGTCAGGAGTTCAAAACGCACTGCAGATAATCTGGAAGAAGAAGACGAAATAAACAATTAATGTAAGCAATAAAATGACACAGATTACAAAAACAAGAGTCTATATGATAAAAAGCAAATTTATAACCTATATTCACAAATATATGAGCCTAATATTAGGCAATTAAGTATCTAACCCTGTGTTAAGTTGCCTTAATATAATTTCTTTAATTTTCATTTTAAATATAATCGCACTTTTGTTAGCTAAAACAGGTTACTGAGAAATTAACAGTTTTAAGCCACAGTTGAAGCCATGTTTCATACCAGCAGCCATTGAACTTTTGGATTCTGTGAAATGAAATATTATGTTTCTTCTCGTATTATAATTATGCCCATATGTGTTGAAATTTTTCTCTGTTCATAAGAAAGAAAGTTGAATAATTTCGAGGGAAAAATTGTTCCGGAGCCGGGTATCGAACCCGGGACCTTTGGTTTAACGTACCAACGCTCTACCACTGAGCTACCCGGGAACTCTAACCGACACCGATCCAATTTTTCCCTCTATATCCACAGACCTCAAAGTGGGCTGACAACCGTCAAGCAACCAACTTCAAGTGCACACTAACTCCGTGTGACTTAAATTGTGGTTTTCTGTTAACGAACAGTGAACAATTTTTCCCTCGAAATTATTCAAATCAACTTTACAGGGAGTTATACTGAAATCTTGATTTGCAGAAAGAAAGTTCATAATCTATATATTTATATGTTTGTTGCAATTTGAAAACGTTAGGTTAGGGAAACCAATATGCTCATTATAGTCTTATTATGATATTATTTATTCATTTACAAATACACACGTAGGCAGCAATATGTAATTGAGCAAACATTAATTTTAATTTATTTTCGATATTTAGTGAGCAATATCCAGCATGTCAGTGTGACTGTGAATCGTTGTCTGTCATGTTATATTAAAACATCACTTGAAATTCATTGATTTATTTATGTACTTACGTATTTATGTATTTATTTGTATAATTAATATATTTATTTTATAAATTATACAATTATGCGTGGAAAATTGCCCAAGAGCATGTGGATTACACTGCTTACAGACCTGCACAAATCCTGATTGTTATGGTTAGACAGACAAAATACATTGCAGTTGAGGAAAGGGTAGGACAGAGATTCCAGACAGAAGCAGGAGAAAGGGACAGAACAGAGAAGGGTACAAGGAAAGAACCAGCTTTGTCCACTTTTCTTAAAAAATGAGTTATGCGTGTTGTGTGTAGTAGGATTCCATGTAGTTTAATCCTATGAGTGAAACACTGTGATAATTCAACAGTCTTAAGTGCTATGACAGATTTGGCATACAATGGAATATATATCGTCTCTGCGCCTTCAAAATCCACTGTGTGTTTTTAAAAAGATTTTGGAAGTTATTAATTATGAATGTTGACTTTGTTGTAGGTCACACTGCACAGGTGTGTCTCCTCTTAAAGCACAGAGCCAATCAGCATCTCAAAGATTCTGAAGGAACGGAACCTCTGGCCATTGCAGTCAAAGAAGCAAATGCAGATATTGTTACGTTGTAAGTAGGCCTAAGCTCTGTGTCATGGGATTTTCCATAAATGGACATTGAGTTTGCACCATATTCATTTATTTTACTTTCCGATTTGCAAAAAAATGGAGATAAAGAAAGATATGATATATTTTAAGAAATTGTGAGCCGTGAAATGAGGGGGGGCCCGGGTTCAAATCCTGGTTGGGGGTTTTTTTTCTGAGGTTTTCCCTCGACCACTCGAAGCAGAATTGCTGGGTAACTTTCGGCGTTGGAGCTCGGACTCCTTTCGCCTTCATTAGTATCATTCCATTAATAGTTGTAAGTGGACCAGGAGGACATGGCGGATGTAGTTCCAGGATCTTCTTATAGGCGGCATCTGTCTGCAGGAGTTGCAGAGCCGCAGGGGCTTTTAAGTGGACTGTTGATGACCGGGGTTGAATTTGGTATTCCCAAGATACTAATTCGATTAATTAAAATGTGTCTCAGTGAAATGTACAGCAGAGCCCGTATAGGTCAGTTTCTGTCAGATGCGTTTCAAATTCACTGTGGGCTGAAGCAAGGAGATGCACCATCACCTTTACTTTTTAACTTTGCTCTAGAGTATGCCATTAGGAAAGTCCAGGATAACAGAGAGGGTTTGGAATTGAACGGGTTACATCAGCTTCTTGTCTATGCGGATGACGTGAATATGTTAGGAGAAAATCCACAAACAATTAGGGAAAACACGGGAATTTTACTGGAAGCAAGTAAAGAGATAAATTTGGAAGTAAATCCCGAAAAGACAAAGTATATGATTATGTCTTGTGACGAGAATATTGTACGAAATAGACATATAAAAATTGGAAATTTAGCTTTTGAAGAGGTGGAAAAATTCAAATACCTGGGAGCAACAGTAACAAATATAAATGATACTCGGGAGGAAATTAAACACAGAATAAATATGGGAAATGCCTGTTATTATTCGGTTGAGAAGCTTTTATCATCCAGTCTGCTGTCAAAAAATCTGAAAGTTAGAATTTATAAAACAGTTATATTACCGGTTGTTCTTTATGGTTGTGAAACTTGGAGTCTCACTTTGAGAGAGGAAAATAGGTTAAGGGTGTTTGAGAATAAGGTGCTTAGGAAAATATTTGGGGCTAAGAGGGGTGAAGTTACAGGAAAATGGAGAAAGTTACACAACACAGAACTGCACGCATTATATTCTTCACCTGACATAATTAGGAACATTAAATCCTGACGTTTGAGATGGGCAGGGCATGTAGCATGTATGGGCGAATCCAGAAATGCATATAGAGTGTTAGTTGGGAGGCCGGAGGGAAAAAGACCTTTGGGGAGACTGAGACGTAGATGGGAAGATGATATTAAAATGGATTTGAGGTAGGTGGGATATGATGGTAGAGAATGGATTAATCTTGCTCAGTATAGGGACCAATGGCAGGCTTATGTGAGGGCGGCAATGAACCTCCGGGTTCCTTAAAAGCCAATAAGTAAGTAAGTAAGTTGGTGACCGGGGTAGTGCAGCTTCTTCGGACAGATGGTGCCTTGGTGAGTTGTGACATGTTCTTCTGGTTGAGGATGCAGCAGATTCAAGCACATGAATTACGAACAGATGTCACCAATCTGAGGAGGCCGCAGGACAACATCACTGGAGGCTGAGGATCAGGTCTGGGTGCTGTGGCTGAATCGATGCAATGATACAGTGAATCATGTGCTTGAATAGCGATCCTAAATGGACTTCAAGAATCATTCCAATATAAGGAGGTTGCACAATAAGCCTAAGGCTGCAGTGCTTGTCTGCGGGCTCTCTTCTGAGGGAAAAAGAAAAAAAAAGGGTGCAGCTGCCTGAAGTTTCAAAATCAGTTAAACATTTTAAATATTCATGTTAATCCTTGCATACTTAGACATGATATTCTTTCAGAAAATTAGGCCATAAAAATGTGATTATGAAATTGAAAGTTTGAATATGCTTTATAGGGTGCAGAAACAAAAAAAAACATATCTCCTTGCAATTATTCTTCAGATTTTATATTGCTTTGACTAATAATGAACTTGTAGATGATTCATTCATTTCTAATAATAATCTTGTCCGTCTCGCATACTGGCAAGCTTCATTTCAGATTTCCAATAGTACTTATAGTCGTATAAGAACTGTTGTGATCTACCCAGCTCTTCACAGGACATTCTTATGATCTATTGCCTCAAGGCTTATAATTCAAGATCATTCTAGAGATACGTGTTCTGGACAGTCAGTGGATATGTTATCTTGATGTATGTATGTATTTATTCACACTGCAATGGGTATATACCCGGTGGCAGTGGTAACTAATTACACTCAATAATGACAATAATAAACTTATTAATTAAAAATACAATTAATGATAATACTAATAATAATAATAATAACAACAGGGAATATACTAAATTAAATGAAACGATCACTTAAAATAACATTTGAAATATTCTAATTTGTATCTTAAAACTAAGATCGAACTAAAACCCACGAGTATGATATGTTCATATCTGCACAAGTACCTTTCAACATTACACTCATTTCGCTGTCAACTCACTCACTGCACTGGAACTACAACACATTTCACTGATTCTATCCTGATTTCACTAACACTTCAAAAACATTTCACTGTTCAAATACTTTGCACTGCCACTATAACCTATACAGCTTCACTGACAGGAACACGTTTCACTTACACAGCACACTTCACTGACACGACATACTTCTTCACTGATACAACACACTTCACTGACACAACATAATTCTTCACTGATACAACACTTCAATAACAACATATCATTTACACCCTTTAAGTACTGTGTATAATTACCGTCTATTAGTAAGGTCCTTAAGCCTATTTTTAAATACATTTTTGGTTGTTGCTAAAGCCTTTAGTAAGTCTGCAGGTAAAGCATTCCAGTCCCTGATAGTACGATTGAGGAAAGAAAACTTTCCAGTGTCCGTCCTCTGCCTTCTTTCCCTCAATTTATATGAGTGGTCGTTCCTTGAAGAGTAATTTGGCGGCTGCAACCTATTTTTTATTTCTTTCCAGGCAGGCTCACCTTTGTATGTTTTGAAAAGTGCATAGAGATGAATATATTCTACTTCTTGTAGGATGTCTTCATTCCTCACTTTCTGGAGCCGGCTGTTTCCAAATGTCACAGAAAGCCATTACTTTTGTTTTATCAGTTGATATTTTCTTGAAGTATTTGTCTGCCATTAATTTTAAATTGTAAATTATTGATTTCTGTAAATCATCCTCAAAAGTGGCTAATAAGGCCAAATCATGTGCAAAAACAAGAGTTTCTAAGTTTAAATTTCGATTTATGGGTATGTAACCATGTCATGTTCTCCACATACAAGGTGAGCCATAAAAACCAGACACATTGCTGAAATTAAATATCCATAATCTGTACACTATAGCATTTGCTAAATGTCCATTTCTGTTCACTTCTTACACAGGGTTGCCATGTTTTGGTGCTTTACATGAAGAAGAGACATTTTCAATGATTTTTTCATGCTCTCTGCAAAAATGAAATCCGTTTTCGTCGAACACCCACAGTTTTTATGTAATTCCTTAAGTTTGTTATATTTAAATTTTGAGCGTAATCTTATACTGCAATTGATATAATCTATCATAAAGTAATTGAACACGATCAATTGTGAAACAATCGACACTTCTAAAGTTGTCTAAAAGCACACAGAAGCATTACAGTCATATGATGATAATTTTGAAGTGAAATTTATATGTGTAAGTATTATCAGATTATTTCAAATCAGTCTAATGATGGCGCCTTCATTATGAAGATCATGTGCAAGTGACCTTAACGTGTTTTGTTACATTTGCGGCTCTCTCACTCTCAAAAGCCAGTTGTCTGACACCACAGCAAAGAAATAATTAAGCCGTGTGAGGTAGGTTGGTAAACAGACAGATAGAGAGCCAGGCAGGCAGCGTTTAAATGTGCAGTTTATGTGAAATCATAAGCATTGTGTCAAAATATGTAAATTGAAATTCAAATGTAATAACCCCAATGCAATGATTCTTTATCATTGCTCTAAATGGCGAAGTAGAAGTCCCAGCCCTATGTATAATCTCATTGCTGGTTCAGAAGGGAATGATAGTGCATTGTTTCGTCTTTTCCTGATAGTAATTGTGTGAGACTCTCATGGCACATGTTTCACAGAACAGGCAGTTTTAGAATACTTAATATTTGACATTGTTGGATGAGATGAGAACAACTTGTTGTGTCGTAGTACAGTCTTGTGTTACTGTTTTCGTGTGCAGGCTGCGATTGGGCCTTTTAAATGAGCAGATGAAGGCATCAGAACTTGGTTCATCAGGAGATGACACGTTTAATGATGTTGTAAGAGACTTCTCCCAGTTGGCGTATTCACATCCTGAACGTCTGATGAGGACACGTTTAGATCGACAGTCGTGTGAGCCCGGAGGAGAGTGAGGTCACAGTGTGGCGATGTCCAGGTAAGCTACATATTTGTTGAGAAAAGTACGACATGTTATGTTCTTAGCATTTAGTAGAGGTAGTAAACATCATCATACTTGTGAACCTCTCATAACAAAAAACTTTAACATGAACCAGTGTGTAATGTTTTCAAAATACTTACTTCAGGACAAATTTTGAGAATGCAATAGTAACAAAATAACTGGAAATAAAGAAATTTTAGTTCATGGGTGTGTTCAAAACAATGTTATCTGAATGTACAATAAAACAATGGCAGCACATGCATGAACACACACACACACACGTTGTAAGAGCATTGAGTGCCTTTGCCCTACGGAATGAGAAGTGATTATGGAATTTTTTATTTACCCAGTGTTTTTTTTGCTGAAAATTGACCTTTTGTAACACATATATTTTAATTACAGCTGTATACTCATATATTTTGTTGACATCATTCACTTACTTTTCCTACTGTACTTTTAGCTGCCGTCATATGCAATCAAAGTCAACCTCACACCCTGGGGAGGCAAGTCCTAGTATCAAGTAGTTCATTCTCTTTATTTGATCAGTGGACGTCAATCTAGAGAAACCATCACTTTCTGTAATTTCTGTAATGGAGTTTTCTATAAATGGACTGATATAATATTCGTTTATAGTAAAGCCCATGTAAATTCTACACAGCCCCTCAGAATCTACCAGGAACTTTTGGACACCTAAGAGGAAAACTTTTATTGCCTTCAATTAGATGTACATGAGTGCCTTGCCATGGATGTTACTGCACAGCACTCCAAATATTGCATGGAAGTTGATCAAGACTTTCCAGGATGAGGCATGGCGCCAAACTATTAATAACTCATACATACAGCCTACTGACAGCTCTCTGTGAACATGTGGGCTTTGGATTATTGTAGGCATGCTTAACTTTTACCTCCTCCAATGTTTAACTTTTTACAAAATGAACTGTAGGATATAATATCTTGCAGAGTGGCATAAACATGTCGTTTACTCTTGATCAAGCTAGAGGTTTCCATGTGCTGGGTTGGAAATTTTGACCAATTACTTTGCCGCCGTAGACACTATCTGTGCAGAGCTACTGAAGATGAGCTCATTTACTGTATTCTCGTTATTGCTGTTTGGGTTGCTATATTTAAAAAGCGAAAATCTGGAACACTCTACTTTTCTCTTTAAAATGTGCGAAATAAAAAGGGAGCAAAAATGCATTAACTTCCTTGCATTAGACAATGTAATACATATAAAATAACCTAAAACTTTAAAACAAAATACTTGGAACCAAAAGAGTTACAATGTTATAAATAAGAAAAAAAAAAACTCATATTACTGAGATGTTACTGCTGCGTTTTCATCATCTGGGTCCATGCATGTTAGTACTTCCTTGAATGACGCATTTGCTGAAGTAATCCAATGTTGTAGGTATTCCTGTTTCATTCAACATGAACCTAGTTGATCGCGAGCTTAAATCCAATGTTGTATGTACTTTATTTGTAACTCTTTTGAGCTACCATACCCATAAATTGAAGAGAATAAAATCATGTGGAAAGAAATTAAATGCATTATTTTTTCTTTTCTTTCTTTTTTTGCTGGAAACCGGACATTTATGCATCCTCAGAATTATTTTCGAAATTTTGAGATACAGATCACGATTCTGGCATGGTCCTGGAAAATCTGGGACATATTGCAACCCTAACTGCAGAAACTTTCTCATGAACCATGTAAATGTTCGAGTTCGCACATCGTGGGTTTGCTGTTGTCAAGGATGTGCAATGGCAAATGGCCAGCATTTTGGATACTTTCTATAGACGATTATCTGCTTTCATGCCCCTAGATTCTCTACTAACCTTGTATACTGCGTGTGTTTATCTCCATGCTAAAATTCGTTATTCCAAAGGAAATCAGAACCTGTCCATTGAGGTTAGGTGAATCAAAATTTCTGCTACATTATCTGTGATACCTGAATCTTCAGAGAAGCTTTGCACCTTTTACAAAAATGTCTTTCATATGATAAAAGTAAAATGGTGGCAAAATTATGCGGTATGAGTCATATTACACCTGTGTGCAACTTCATCTCAAACAGTTCTCTCAATTAATATCACTCAATAAAAGAATTGTATTCCAATGGATACCATTCCATTGTGGAACCCTGGGAAAAGAGAATGCTGATGCTTTAGCAAAGAAGGGCAGCACTGCTACTTACAGACCTGTTATTAAATCTACGTATTACTCTGTGAAAAGATTTATTAAATCTACGTACTTAGACTTCAACAAACAAAATTTTATAACACAATCTCAAGAGAAAGAATGGAACTCTCTGCATCATAATCCACAGTTAATTCCCGATTTACCACGAAAATCGTCTATAGCTGCATTTAGGTTGGCAACAGGCCATGATTGTTTGGCCAAACACCTGCATAGAATTGGAATATATCAGTCCCCTAACTGCCCATATGCAACTCAAACCAAGAAATGGATTCGGAACACCTCAAAATCTGTGCTGAGCATGATAATATCTTTGAAAAATATTGGAGTGCAAGAGGTCAAATGACTTTGTCAAACGCCTGGCATTAGAAAACAACAACAAACATCATCATCATCTGTGTGTGTGTGTGTGTGTGTGTGTGTGTGTGTGTGTGTGTGTGTGTGTGTGTGTGTGTGTGTGTGTGTGTGTGTGTGTGTGTGTGCGTGCGTGCGTGCGTGCTTAGAAAATAGTCATTCTGCTATAACAATTGAACCTGTTAGCTTTAACCGTGAGACAGTATTGCAAATGTTTTTCTTAGAAAGAAATCCTAAGGCTTCCTTGTGGAGGATCTTTAGGTGGAAAGGTAATGTGCGTGAAATGGGTTTGCTTATTGTTCAACCACAGGACCGGTAACAAGACATCGTCACGTCGGCACGACAAGCTCATGCTGCCCTCATTTGTCCGTTCCTCTGCACGCAAACTCTTCCCTCGCTCCAGCAGTGCCAAGAGAAATTCAAAGAAACAGCCGGAACTGTCACTGCAAGACAAGGACGAGAGCAATGTACTGCTGCAGTGAGTTAGATGTCTGTACAGCAAAATAGTTGTTATACAAGCATTTGATGACATGCTAGGTTTCTTCAGAGAACTGATTAATCAAATAGCGATTTTGGAACTTCACATGGGATTGAAATCTGTAAAGAAAGTTTTTATTTCAAAAGTGAAGTTTCAGTTTGTAAATAATGAATTTGGAAGTCGAGACCGCTGATTAATGTTATATTCGGACTGAAACCCAGATATGTGATATATATTTCAGAAGGGTCTGGAACAAATATTGTCTGTATCATAAGTCGTTATTGTATTGCACTTGTAATAAAGATCTTCCTTTTAAACGCGATCACACAATAGTTGTTATCGTCATCATCATCATCATCATCAACATAAATAACTCATTTTACTTTCTAAAAAATATGTTATTCAGAGGAAGTTTCATGACCCTCCATCACATTCAAGAGATCTTGGGTTTCATTTAGTAATAATTTTTCAGTCGAAAATGTTTGTATATCCTTCCATAGCTTATGTAGCCAAAGGTTTCTCACAGAACGGAATAGGGGTCAATTCCTGTGAAATTTGTGATAGCTGAAGAAGCTGTGAGACAGAATACTCCTCTGTTGTTGCCATGTCAGTGTCTCACTGATTCTGAGTAGCCTTTTATTGCAATACTAGCAATAAACATTCCACATGTATCATTCATAAGAACACCATACAGGATATTTAAGTAGGTGGCCATTTTATGGTCTTGTTTGCCTTGAGACGTGATTAGTTAGTTGTTGACTAAAGGCATTTACATTTCTTTATCTTAAACATTTTATTTTTCACGTGTAGAAACATGTATGTTTTTTATAATAGTGCATTATCTTCTGTACTAAACTTGTTAATAAAGCCGTCACTGTTGAAGTTATTGGCTGATCGAACTTGTTTATAGAATGCGAGAGGAGATCATTTAGATCATCAGCACTCCCTTGCTTGTTCACTTGTATATTTAAACATGATGTTGAGTTTTAGGCTTGTAGCCATGGTTGTCAGGATATCAGAAGCTATAGCCACACTGCTGTTATTTTCGGCAGCCAGTCATGTTGCAGCTTGGTTACATTTAAATGTACGCATCTTGTCATTGGCCGCTGATGACGTTATGCAGCCACATTTAGTAAACAGCTGTTAATTAATATACTGTCCTACTTGGTGGCAAGCAGATATATAGAATGTGCAACAATGCTGCCAACTTGATATGAACAAAGAGGAGGAGCCACACCAGAAATAGCGTGACGTGGCTATAAGTTAAAAATTTATAAAGATTTTATCGTACGATTTGTAATCACTTTTTTAAAGGCAAGTGGCCGTGCACACAATAATAGCACAGTCTACTATATACAGTCACGAAGCTTGAGTTTTGAGGGTGCTAGAAACAATAGACTGTGACGGTACTATTTTGCATTGTCTGTAATGAGGCGATATTAGCGATCCTAGTGGTGAGCAACTATCTAATGTTTGCATATTTACTACGTATTGAGCTTCGCGACTGTGTATACTACACTGTGATAATAAGTTTACTTTAAGATGATAAAAAGTAAAATCATAATCACAACATTATAATAATTTTTAAACGAAAAAAAGACATAGAGATGAAACAAAGAAGTTAGTCTTATCTTAGTCAACGAAACTTTAAGCATGTATATCTTCATCATTATTTTAGCTATACCATTGACACACTGTTTCTTATAGAAAACATGAAGCACACAACCTTAAACAGTTTCTCACAATTTCCAGAGAGATGAAAAAATTTGACCCACTTTTCATCGGGCTTTAGTTGACAGAAAAACTCCTCTTCTTCCCTCAGAAATGTGTTTAATTTCACACATTCCTCCATCTTTGTTAATTCTAAGTTTGTATCGAGAAGCTATTTCCAAGAATTTTAGAGATGGACTCTGTTTGTCGAGCAGTGAAAGCGTTGCACAAAGTGTTAAGGCAGTCTGTAGCATGCTGCAAGCAAGCAGCCCTTCTCATTTTAGTTTGGTCTTCATTTAGACGCCATTGACTTTTCCTCTTTTTGCTGCAGAGAGGCTTTGAAGGATCATAATGTCAAACAAGTCAGTGTTTCATTAGATTGCAGTTTAGAGGCTAAGTAACCACCAGTGTCCACTACCAACCCCTAAGTCAAAGATAACTCTTCCTCAAAAAAGTCCCTAATCATCTTGGGTAGCCTATGTGTTCCTGTATGACTTCATTGGTTTAAAGTTTATCACAGAACGAGAAATAACCACCAAGTTGGTACGTGTTTCACTATTTACTGACACTCCCAATGTCCATCCAAGCAAAAGAAAAAAAAAACTATTTTAGTTTTGTTACTCTTTTTGTATATTTTTATGTCATTTCGAGGAGCATTAGCTGCCTGCTTTCTGACTTTGTTTGACAGGCAGCAGTTACAAGCTACTGCGTTCAAGTCAGCTTAACAAGAACACTTTTATTATCTGAGGCACACTCTTCAGTGGAAAAGATGCCGTGTTCAAACTTGTTCTTTTATTCCTCCTACAATTGAAGCAGGCCGTTCACTACTATAAAATGACAGAATTTTTGTGCAAACACTTTCTTAGCAAGGAAAATAACGCACTACCAGGAGACACATAAGAATATAGAGAGTTGTCCAGCTGAGTTCGAATCAAGTACACAAGGAACCATTTTTGTTGTCTTTGTGCGTCTGCGTCTGTGTATTTCTAAAAATTTTGGAGTATGGAAATAAATAGCTGAACAGTCTCCAGAAACATAACTATGACCTGAATGATGCGTCGGCAGATATCGCTACACTCTACGATCGGTACAATAACAGCTTACTTTCTTCTGCAGTTTCGAAACTGACTGTAGAATTGAACTTTTCTGTTTTGCAGTGTTCGCGTGCTTTTTAATGTCATTTTCGCTCCTTGAGAAACACTAAAATACGAGGACACACAGTACAGTAAGCGCTGTAATCAGCTCTCCCTTTATTAGCCACAAACATGTTTTAACCGTTCACTGTTAAATTTACTTTGCAACTCTTGTTTCTTTTTTGGAGCCAGTACTGCAGTAGTTTCACTATCTGACGAATCCATGTTTAAAAATAGTTCACTGAACTATAAAACACGTACAATGTCATTGGTGTATCATTTTGCCACTGAAAGCAGAGAACAGTGACAGATATTGAAACAGATTAACCAACACTGCAGTAGAAAGTATCGTCTTGCAAGTAGCATCATCTTATTGACATCGTCTGAGTCATTTCTTATACAGTGTCGCCATTTGAGTGAATACATAAATATAAATATTGGGGAATTAGAAATAGAGGCTAATTTGTTTAAATGTGCTCTAATATCTGTAAAATCGGAATTTTTACCAATCCCAATTGGCTTTAATCAGGATTCGGGTTTTCACCAGGAAAATCAGGAGAATCCCACCTAAATTGGGATACCTGGCAACCATGGATATATCATTGTGATAATCAATTATCATATTTGTTAGACAAACGAAATTTTTACGGGTTTGTTAGCCGAGAGGTAGAAAACCAAATGTGTAGAAAATAGTGTGCACAGAGTGACCGTGGACATAAATGAAGTTCAAAATGAATGTAGGACCTTGTATGTGTATGTGATACATGTGTAAAGGAACACAAGAATAATATTATAAGCATATATTTCTGTATACAGATATACTGATTGTTGGAGGAATTGTAAATTAATTTATATATTATCCATTCCATTTCAGGAATGTGTTGAGGTCAACGAACACAGTCTAAATCAAACATTTCATTGTAGTGGTGTTTTAGGTTTTGATCTTAAAATGTGTGCATAGTGTGTAGAAGGCAGGGAACTCTGATGTGGTGAGCACCACTCTTACTCCCTGTCTTGTACGTTACATAGTCTGACCATTGTATGGTTCAGTTCGTCTTAAACAACTGCCAGACATTGTTCAGGCGTATGGCTACTGATCTGTTGAATTAAAGTGAAGTATGGAAATTGGTCTTATATATGGAATGATGACTGAGTGTATGCACTTACAAGCTAACTTTTAATTAAAGAGAACAAAGATATAATGCAGAAAATTTGATTGCATTTTTTATGTAAAAATCATTAAACATAGTTTCATACTTCTACTTTCTGCTTAGCTGAATATTTTTCCAAACATTCTTGATGTGCCACAGTATTTCTTCTGCCATAGATATCATCTAGCAAGGCGTGACCTAGTAACCAGGCTGAAGGACAGAATTTTGAGAACTGAAATAAACCAGTTTCAGCTAGTTAGGTAACGAGCAGTAATGCTGCCTAACTCACCTATACAGAGTATAATACAGATGACTGGTTTTTCTGTACCTTAAACATGTGAATGATATTACACACCTGTAAACAAACAAAAAAAATACAGCCTATACAGCTTAGTTACAGAGTTCCTTACAATGGAAGATGGCAAGAATTCTAATGAGGTACGTACTGACATGAGTCTTATTGTGGGTAGACACAACTGAATTCATGCACATTATCCCAAATGTCTGGACATGTAATTTCCAGGACAATGAATTCAGAGAAATGGCCCTGTTCCATGGTCGGCAAGATCATGAAATCTCATACTTCGTGATTTTTGGTTATTTAGTCATCTAAAAGGTCTGTGTGGTTTATGCTGGAAATTCCAATCTGAGGTCACTTGTGGCAATCAATTGTGGATTGTGTGCTGGCATTCGGAACTCTCCTCTCTTTTCGGAAATCAAAGAGTTCATGGCAAAGACGGGCACGCCTATCCTGCGATTGTAGTGGTGGACATTTGCTATGAAACAACAAACATTGACGTAGTTAGGAACGACATCTTTCATTAATACCTTTTCTCTGTAACTAAGCCACATAGACAGTTCATGTGACATTTTTTGTTTTCAAATGTAAAACACAATGCACATATTAAAATGTACAATAACAGGACATCCTGTATATATCTTTGGTATCCTCATGTCATGTGCAATTGCAGTACTGAGCTTTGAGCTGGATCAGGCAGTGTAAGTATCACTTCCAATTCTGTGGCATTTGTTAGAAACTGTTTGTTATAACATTTTAAGCTGTGCTTCATTCTTGCTTAGGGATTCAGAATAGTCTATGGATGATTGTCAAGTAGAAGTGAATCTCTGTGAAATTTGTGGAATCAGAGATGACCATTCAAAAGGGGGGGGGGGGGGAATATTTACATGGGCTTTGGAGAAAATTAAATCGGTTTCAAGGAAAGAAATGGCCATATACTGAGTGCAGGCGCTGTTTTATTTTGTATAAGAGAGTTATTGCTTAAGGGATTGTATATATCATATCATATATAATTACTTTTGTCAAGTATAGAAATTTGAACATTTTAGTGATGTGCTATGATAATTATGATTTATAAATATAAAGAGTTTGAAGACATAATTATTGGGCATTTTTCTAGACTGAAGAAATTTATCAAAGAGAATCTGTCAAAAAATAACGTTTTATAAATGAAAACCTAGATCTCCTAAATATGAATCGAAAACTGTACTGTAAGACTTACAAATACATCATTTTTATATGTTGATGCTAACAGAGAACCGACACTTGTTTTCTAAATGAAATGTGAGCAAAATTATGTGTACATAGTTACGTGTTCCAAATCCAAAGGTTTCTTCGTATGGACTAGGATTCCATGTATATTGTTAACTCTTTCAGTGGGTCTATTTTCCAATCATGATGCTACGAAGAAAGAAATGCGATGTTCAAAAATTTGTTATAAGTATTTGCAGCATTTGTTTTCCTAACCCTATAGTTTATTAAATTTGTGTTTTTATAGCTTTATTCAGCACTTACCTATGTCAGATCAAGAGGTAAATATAAAATAGAAGTATTAAATTACTTATCTTAGTTGTAAACGTTAGAATTTTTACAAAGCTGTCAATATTTATTTTCTGTTATTATGATGAAGATGATTTGTATTGTGCACGGTTTAAAACTTAAAGTTCAGAAAATCGTAAATCTGAACAAAAAATAATAATTATCTGTCTAAAGGGTGTCCCAACAAGAACACCTGATTTAATAGTGTGAATAAATGCAACAACAACAGATAGTAGTGTCGCCAACCCAATGACAACAAAACATTGTTGGGACATTGCGTAATTGTCTTGTTGTTGGGTTGGTGGAACTGTTATCTGTTATGTTGAATTTATTAACATTATTAAATGCAGCATTCTCTTTAGAATGTTACCGTTGCAGTAGCTGCTATTATTATTTGTATTTTTTCCTGGTGGCTTGTCTAAAATTGTTAACCAATGTTTGAGAACTGTTACTTTGAAGGAAAATAAGTCTGTCGGATATTTTCAATGTACTTTTAGCTATCAGATGTCTTAATGTTGTGTCTTGCGTAAACGTGAATATATCATTAGCAGTCAATGGATTTTCAGTCCACCTACTGAACATTAGGTGCATGTCAGTTGCATGGAAGTCATTGAACTCATTGTTACACTTCCTCCATAAACCAAGGGATGTGACGTCTTGTCGCTGTATCTGATCATTAGGCATCTTCATGTTACATTCTCATGGATAGTTTACTCGAATAGGAAAGTACACATCTCTGACTGATGCTTCGAAATAGGTCCTAAGTTTAAAATGTTTGAATGAAATAAGGCTGAAAAATTTAAATAAAAATAACAAAAACATTCCCTTTTACACAACTTAAACTGTTTTGTGTGTAAAGGTGAATATGAAACATTTCTTCTGACATAATGACTTTTATAAATACTTGCAGGTTGTTCCTGAACAAGCACTTGTCTTATGAGAAACAGAGATAATTAGATAAAGCCAGTCGGTGACTTTTACTTTTGGTCTTTGGTGATCTCTTCATATGCAGTTTGTTTTTTTACAGCATTTATAGCCTGAATTACCGTTACTTTTTGCTGTGAGTAAAGTTAAAAATGTCCTAATGAGATTATTTATGAGTAGCAGTCTTGTCCAAAATGCTTACAAATACTTAAAATACTCTTATTGGCCGGCCACTGCTGGGTAATTGTGGACCTTAAGTGTGTTTAGTCTAAACTGAGACTAACATTTAAGGAAATGAATTTATTCAGTCCCTGCTTCCCTTATTGTTTTAGTCACTACAAAATCATATGTAACATTGTATTTACATCTATGGGATTAGCAGATCGAATGTATACTTCCATCACTGTTATAAAACAAAATACTTTTTGCAAAAACCTCTTTCCAAACTTTGAATTTACTAAGTCGTAGCAGTGGCAGTTCTAGGTTCCTAAAACCGGTGGACAGTACATGCCTATGTAAAAAAAAGGACAATTGCCATAACGAATTTTGGAACCAATTAGATGCGAAATTCTGGAAATAACAAATAAGATTAAGAGAAAATCAATTGCAACTCTTACAAATATCTAATATATATTTTGAATAAACTCTCATGCTATAAGTGTATCTGTCACAATGCAACAGCTCTAAAAGCTTTCACTGTGGATTCGAGATTCTTCAAAAGTTTTTCACTCTCTTCTTTTTCTGTGGTTAACAGCCAAATTCCACAGTCTCTGAGTGTTCGTTGTTGACTTAAGGTATGTTTTTATTCTCTTCATTGAAGACAACTTCGTTGGTAGTTGACAATGTAAATAGGAAGCGCAATAATTTATTCAGTTCAGGATATACAAATGCAAATGAGGTGAAATCGGACGGATTTAGCATACTTTTTAACTGGTTATTCATGGTGTACCGAAATTTTGATTTAGTATTATGGTATATTGTGGGGAAAATATTTTAGTTATGTACTTTTCAAAGAAATTAATATTTATAGTAATCAGATAATTTTTTTTTAAATAATTTAAAGTGTCTGGTGTCACCCCATGTAGCGGGGTGATTTCGGACACTCATACTTTTTCAATGTCTGTCCGAAATCGCTCCTTTATGAGGTGAAATCAGACAGTAAAATGACTTTTAAAAAACATTATCGTTATGTTTCCCGAAAGTCTGAATTTGTTGAATTAAAAATTTTGCTTCCAAACTACATTGTTCATATGATTCATTTACTTTGGCAAGTTGTTTTCAGTTCTGTGTTTTTCCTTCAGATTTCGTTCCCTCTAATTTGTTATAAGTCCTGAAAGTGAACTACCAGTTCTGCTACTTTCAGACATTATTATTATTATTATTATTATTATTATTATTATTATTATCATCATCATCATCAAAATCAAATTAATATAGTTCTTAGCTTGTCTTGCCTTAAGGCAATCAGTAGTGTTAGTCGAGGAAAAGAGTATGATTTACCATCATTTATAGTGGCGAAATATTCCACAATGGTTAATTATTACTGCTGAATATAGATTTGCATTATTTAGGATACAACACACGCAGCAATGCGATTTTAATGTTGAGCATGCTGAGTTTAGTGTAACGTACTCCCCTCATCCTCCAAGCCAAATCAAATATTATTACGACATTACGAGTAATAAATAAATAAATAATAATTACTACAATTATTCGTTGTGTTAAAGTACAATTACCACTGCATGGTGTACCGAAAATTTTACTTTGTTTTCATTAAATTGACATGTCATGAGTGACGACAGAAAACAGCTCAGGGAGCGAGATTCAGACATTACTATAAATGAAATGGGGATCAGGGAGAGCAGATGCGCATGCGCCTATGGGCGGCAAATTCTAAAAAATATTGTCCCTGAGATTCCTGAGATATTTGTTTATGTTTTGGGAAATGGTCTAATTTAAAAACTGTTTACACACACTAAAATATCATAGCATTTGCTATTACTACCCACTACTGGATGAATCTTGCTCAGGATAGGGACCGATGGTGGTGGGCTCATGTGAGGGTGGCAATGAACCTGCGGGTTCCTTAAAAACCATTTGTAAGTAGTTAATCAGCAGGCCTATTAGATATGTATTTCACCACTGCAAGTTGTGCAAGAAAAATCGTATATTTGTACTAATCGTGTATTGTGACTGCTGTTTGCTTTAGTAAAAATCGCAACGCTTCAACGTCAATATATTTTTAAAAAAGAAAGGGATAAGTTAGGCCTACTTACAAATGATTAAATTATGAAGTCAGGAAAATGGAATATAATACAGTACCTTAATGCATTGGAATAATAATAATAATAATAATAATAATAATAAAAATAATGAATACGTGGAAAGGGTAGACTATAGTGTTCATGTAAAATATATTAAGTTTCTTTCATTATTTCCAAAAGTCCACGCCTGTGGAATAACGGTTAGCGCGTCTAGCCGCGAAACCAATTAGGCCCGGGTTCGATTCCCGGTCGGGGCAAGTTACCTGGTTGAGGTTTTTTCCGGGGTTTTCCCTCAACCCAATATGAGCAAATGCTGGGTAACTTTCGGTGGTGGACCCCGGACTCATTTCACCGGCATTATCACCTTCATCTCATTCAGACGCTAAATAACCTAAGCTGTTGATAAAGCGTCGTAAAATAACCTAAAATAAAAAAAATATATTTCCGAAAAGGTACGGTGTATGAATTGAACAACAGAAAGGTAGTAGCCTACCTTAGTTTATATGTAATATCTTTTAATATGGCATTATCACCTTCATCTCATTCAGACGCTAAATAACCTAAGCTGTTGATAAAGCGTCGTAAAATAACCTAAAATAAAAAAAAAATATATTTCCGAAAAGGTACGGTGTATGAATTGAACAACAGAAAGGTAGTAGCCTACCTTAGTTTATATGTAATATATTTTAATATCAAGAATGACGGCCTTTTATTATAATATAATTGAGACGTAGAAGTTTGGAAATTACGTCTATTAGCCATAAAATATTGTACGAAGCATTTAATAACCAATGGTGAGTCCTTTAAATGTCCCAAATGTCATTTAAGTGTTCTACTATGAATGTTTAGGATGGATCAGCGCTCCGAGCGGCAGAATTGGCATTACGAGGGAACCACTTCAGACCCGTATTTCAAGACTTGCGTCTAGAGCCCAACCATCAAAAGCTTCCACTTGAGTAAGTAGTTAGAATTTCACTCACCAGGAGGCAGTCGTGTTACAGTTTTCGTATTAATAGAATCTTTTGGCGCTAGATGGCGGTAACACTAAAGCTGACAATAGTGACTGTATTTTTGTTCAAGTTAAAAGTTAAGCCTGGTTCAGACGGTGCGTGTTTCTGTGATGGATTCCAAGGTGGCTAGCAGGCTGGGTGCCGTGGTGGTGATGGTTTTCGTTCACACGGAGAGAGCTGCCTTGCATGCTGGATCAAAAGAGTTTGAAATATTACAAACTCTTTGGCTGGATCCCAGTTTGGAAGTTGGAGATGCTGGCGCGATACGATTTGTAAACATCAAATATGGAAGCTGTACGAAGAAGACGTTTAGCAGCCTTTGCTATTTTGCTAACTTTGAACGCTGAGGAGACGGATCAAATTAAAAAGAGTAGAATGTGGGGCCGAAAATGGTTACTGCGTAGAAATACGGGCCAAGATGTCTTAACAATGCTGTTTGTATAGCATATAAACATGTTTCTTCTCTGTACGCCTCAATTAAAGTTCTGACTTGATCTTTGGTCCAACCGTAGGAATTCATAATAAAAAATTTCGACTTGCTCTCTTAAGGGGAGAGGATGATATTTTTTAAATCTTCTTTCCTATTTGGTGTAAATTATTAATTTTTTGTATGTAGAGAGCTCATACCTGTGGCAAATCAACCAAATAAAAATATTTTGAAAAAAAAAATTATTTGGGGCCCAAATTTGAAAAAAAATATATACCCAATGCAGGATTGTACTAAAACTGATATATCTAAACCGTTTTTAAAGATAGATTCAAACAGTTTTTGCAATGTATTTGCAAAAGCATGTTCTATAAACTGTCTGTAACAGAATTTTGATATTAGTCCCTATGTAGGTAAAATAAACAATTAAAATTTAATAAAAATTTTCTGAATTCCTTTCTTGCAAACAAACGCACGTATTTTTAAAATGAAATCAATTAACAAAATTCTGTTACAGAGAAAAGTTTCCTAATAGTCTAAAGAATGTGTGTTCTAAATATCATGTATGTATCTTTAATAGTTCAGAAATAATTATATTCATTTTGTCTGGCAATGTAACAAAAAAAATGAAGTTACTGGAAACCAATAAAAGCGGGCGTGTGATTTAAAAATCCATAGCGCTGGAAGTTTAAAAATGACGTCTCAACATCCGATAAGAGCACAAATACCCACAAAATGTTATGCATTGTATTCCACACATATCAAAGGGTATTTTAAAGAAAAAAACAATGTTTTTTTAATTTAATTTACCGGAAACAAAAATAAAAGTGGGCGAGTGATTTAAAAATCCATAATGCAGGAAGTTTAAAAATGGCGATCCACACATATCACAGAGTATTTTAAAGAATTTTTTCTTTTTTGAAAATTTAGTAATTTTTCATCAAAAATACCATCCTCTCCCCTTAAAATAGCTTCTGCAACCTTCCCGAGGTTGATCCACACTGTTGTTTTCTCGCTCCCAAGGTCCAGAACAGTCTAGATAACACTCATGATAAATAAGAAACTAACCATAAGTGGAAAACAACTAAAATTCTACATTAACAATAGTAAATGTTGCAGCAAAGCAATTAAACAAGAAGTTTAAAACAACTGAAGTTCTATATTTGATTATTCTATCCTTATAAACTAAGAAATATATATATATAAAAAAGATTTAGTTGGAGAACAACTATTTTGGTAACACTGAACCAGCACAGAAGCACGCAGGAAAAATAGCAAGGAACCTACCCTCGAAATCCAGCAAGCTAGCCATCCACGGAGCCACCAGAGCGCATTATTAACGGTGAGTGACCACGCAGGCGACCCATCCGCGCAGCCACCTTGGAATCCATCACAGAAACACGCACCGTCTGAACCGGACTTTATTGTATTCGTGTTAAAATGAGGTGTTAACAGTTAAGTAGTGGGGAAAAATTTGTTTGCAAGCTGTGCAACAGGGAGTATGATTATTATAATAACCTTAGGAAGCATGTAAATAGATCTCATCCTGGACAGTAAACGAAATTGCTCCTAAACTGAGACAAACTGACTTGAGTAAATACAAGTTTAAATGTTCTTATTGTGACAAAATATTTATTCAAAAATATCATGCTACATTTCATGAGCGGAAAATTCATGGATTGCCTTCTAACTCAGCTCTTCATGAAAGTAAAAAGTATATTCATGGGTATACCCTTTCAAATTTGAA
Organism: Periplaneta americana; assembly: GCF_040183065.1. Taxonomy (NCBI): domain Eukaryota; kingdom Metazoa; phylum Arthropoda; class Insecta; order Blattodea; family Blattidae; genus Periplaneta; species Periplaneta americana. The sequence continues at coordinate 549,504 of NC_091129.1, forward strand.
TAATTTTAACATTAGTATATTTGGAAAATGACTCCTTTTCAATATTGCACTTCCATTTATCATACTGGTCCCTATTTTGAAATTCTACAGTCTCTCTATCAACTGTAATAGAATGTACTGTATGCAAATGATTACATAATTCTTCTGTTCATCCCAACGAGTTAGAAAGAGAAAGATATAGAGTGGTCATTGCGCCGCCATGTTTGAAGAAAATTGAACGACCGTCGGTAGTGAACTTATGCGCCCAAAACAAAGTGGGCGTGGTGATAACTGACATTAGAATCGTCAGCTGTCTTAATTTCGTTTGCATAAATCAGTTAAACTGAAGTGGAAAAAACCTAGTATTTCGTCAAATACGTGCTAGGAACTTAATCTAAACTTATGTACGCTAAATATAAAACACTTGAGCTATTCCTAGAAGGAATGCTTAAAAGAATAACCTAAGCAAAATTGTCATGTAGTATGACAAGAAGTCCTAGCAAATATACTGAAGAAAATGTTAATATTCCTAGGTTCTTTCAAATGCGACCTGCAAGATTGCCTATAAAATGAACGAGTATGATTCGGATGATTTTATTAAATTGTTTTCCCAGTCTCTACACGTTGCAAAACTATTTACTATGCCATAAGATATAGAATGAAAGTAGGCCCTATATGTAGTAAACAACCTTTACCTCCAAGCTTGTAACGTGGGTGAAACATGACAAAACACGCTTTCAGTTTTTTGTTACAGTAAAGTATAATTATTATCGAAATGTGAACGTGAGGCCAACAGCCGGCTGGTCTGTCTGAGCCTTTAAAGGGCTGTGGCACCACAGATAATTATTAGTGTATAATTGAGCACCCACATACAATAATGGGGTAAGTAGTTACGAAATATATTCATACTTACCCCATTATTGCACGTGGGTGCTCAATTATGTTCTTTCATGTCCTTCCAGTCAAAATACTAACAACAATACGACCTACCCCAGAGTTTTGCGTTATTTTGGATGCGAGTGTCGAAATACAATTTTAATATTTGATTGCTATTACTAGGTTTGAAACGGAATTGTAGCGGTTTTATCCGTATTTAGTTTAACTTTATTACTAGTGAACCATTTATTTGATTAATCGTTTGTCTTCGAAATAGGCCTACTTCTTATAAGCTACAGCTCATCGTCTTCTTGTATAAGCAGTAAGGACAGAAGGAGCAGAAATAAAGGATGCCGGTGACGAAATACAGTTTTAATATTGTATTGTATTTGTTTTTCACTGGGTCTGAAACGGAATTGTATTGGTTTTATCCGTATTTAGTTTAAGTACATTACCAGTGAACCATTTATTTTGTTTATGCCGGGCGTTGTTACACATTTATGCATGAAAAAAATGCTGCTAATTAACAAAACTATGGACTTAACTTCATAAAATTTACATGAAATATGATATATCAGTTGTCTTTTTCCTTTTGACATTGCAGTTATATGCAGCACACACAATAGACATGTTTTTTCTTCGTTTTTTTATTCTCCTTACCTCCGTTAAACAACATTGTAAGCAGACGAATTTTTACAAAGGTGGGCGCTTAGCTCAGATCTGCCGTATTTCGCGGTGGCACCGCAAAGAGCGCTGTACAGGACAACATGGCCACTCTATAGTCTTCTCTTTCTATCTCGTTAGTTCATCCACAAGTAAAATTACATAAGGGGCACTTGAACAAAAGCACAGTCACTATTTTCAGCTTTAGTGTTACCGCCATCTAGCGCCAAAAGATTCTATTAATACGAAAACTGTAACACTACTGCCACATGGTGAGTGAAATTCTAACTACTTACTCAAGTGGAAGCTTTTGATGGTTGGGCTCTAGACCGAGCCCCTACCACGCCGTAGCGGAGAAGTGAGAAATATGTTCCCAAATTGAAGCAGCCTAAAGCCGCCATTTGTTGGTAGAAAACGCGCGGGATTTCAAAACCGCTATTTGAATACGCGTTGTATTGCGTACCCGAAAGCTAAATGGTTTTATTTACGGAACAAAACTTCCTTTGCGATTTACCTTTGATACCGTGTTTCTGCTATCAGCATAGTTGCTACGTTTTCTGCGAGAGAAATCGGGATATCAGAAGCTGACTTAAGACATTAGACTGATCATCACTTTATAGTTGTTTTCTGCAAAGTAGTGTTCGCGTGCTTATAATGTAATACTCGCCTCCTTGAGGAACGCTAAAATACGAAGGACACACTAGAGTGAATACTACAGGCTAATCGTTTTCTCTTTTATTAACCACGAATATGTTTTAACCATTCGCTACTAAATTAACTCTTCTTTATCGGAACCGGTATTGCAACAGTATATCTGATGATAAATCCATGTTTAAACATAGTTCACTAAACTATAAAACGCAGGAATTGTATGTGTCTGTTATTACTGTAAAATACCATATCAAAACGCTAACTTTTTTGCCACTCAACGCACCTAAAATATACAATGTGATTAATTGCGAGAGCAGTAACTAAGTACCGAAAAGGATTAATCAACAAAGAGGTAGAACTAGCGGAACTATTATCTTGCGAGTAGAGTTGTCTTACGGCAATCAGCTGGGTTACCTCACAGACTTATAAATTTCCGCGGGTTACCTCTATGTTTACAATGCTAAATTTCAATAAATAAAAATATGGGATAATAGGAAATGCAGACTAACTTGTTTAAATAACGTTGTAGGCTGTTATCGCTCAAATCGGGATTTTTTTTTTATCAATCTCGACTCGCTTTATCGGGATTCAATTAGGCTGTCAGGCTTGCATCATTTTCATAGGAACTCTGAATGTGAATATTCATAACAACGGTTAATACAAGAATTAATGTTTACTTTTGCCGTAGGTTAAACTGCTGTATGGAATTAAAAGAAGCAGCAGCAGCAGTAGTGGTAGCGGTAGTAGTGGTGGTAGTAGTGGCAGTGGCAGTAGTAGTAGTAGTAGTAGTAGCAGTTGCAGCAGGAGCAGCAGCAGCAGTATAAGAAACTGTTTCATTAATCCGTAACTAAGACAAGAGTCACTTTCAATCATTCAAATTAAATAATTAACGTTTTCTAATTTATACAGTTTCTGTACCTTCAAATTCAGCTATTAATTATTCATGTATGCACTGAAACATCAACTGTTTGAAGAAAATGAAGGATATGAAGTGGGTGAAGAACAATAGCAATGTATATTGTAATAACGTAGGTTAGGTTAGGTAACAACTATCTTCGAAATGAGTTGAACACACTGAGTGGCTCATTGTAGGGTAGAAATTCTCTCTTCGAATAGCACCTAACCACTTTCGGTTAAGGGAATCTCTACTCAGAGGAAACCTGAAGCACAAACAGTCATATAAGTATAATAGTTTGTCTTCTGTAACATAATTCGGGGCAAAAATCGTAGTAGAAATTAAAGATTAACTAATCAGTGAAATGTAACATTCCTTCCTTCTTTATCTTTACATCCTTGTTCATTGCTGCAATTAAAAAACAGCACACGAACGAACCTGTACTTATTCAGCTCAACCAAGCAAATGGCCGCTCGTCGGCAGTTCAGTTTGGGAGCATAACACTAGCGCCAGTGAGCGGTCTAGCGGTTATTTAGTAAGTCTATGCTCTAGACGCTATGCGCCAGCTTGTATAATCTCGTAAGCAACGGTGGGCACGCAGGGTAGCCATCTTGGAATCCAATTCGGAAGCAAGCACCGTTCAAAGACGTTGCACCAGTCTACTATACAGGCACATTCCCACCAAAATGTGTATGTATCAAAACTAGGAACTTATAACCCTCAGTACTACACAAGACATCGTACACCTTTGTTCCTCTTCTCATAGTTATCTGTCAAATTTGTTTTCATGCTGTTCATCCTGGTTATGACGGGAGTGCAGCATCATAAATGAACTACCTCTCAGCAATAAGTAAAAGTAATTAGGAACAGTCGGGAGATCACCCAAGATTTCGATACTGTATCCAAAAGTTGACGAATTTAAAAAAAAAAAAAAAGTCTACTATATACAGTCACGAAGCTTGGGATGATTTTTTGCAATTCTCGCGATAGTTGCTAGCCGCTTGGAGCGCTGCGAGTACTAGGAACAATAGACTGTGCCACAGCCATCGTGATCTAATACAGGCCGTAAGCATAGACTTACTAAATAACCGCTAGACCGCTCACTGGCGCTAGTGTTATGTTCCCAAATTGAACAGCCGACGGGCGGCCATTTGCTTGGTTGAGATGAATAGGTACAGGTTTAGTTCGTGTGCTATTTTTAATTGCAGCAATGCACACAGATGTAAAGATAAAGAAGGAAGGAATGTTACATTTCACTGATTAGTTAATATTTAATTTCTACAATATTTTTGGCCCGTATTATGTTACAGAAGACAAACTATTGTACTTATACGGCTGGTTGTGCTTCAGATTTCCTCTGAGTAAAGATTCCCTTAACCGAAAATGGATAGGTGCAATCCGCAGAGAGAATTTCTACCCTACAATGAATCATTTAGTGTTTCAACTCATTTCTAAGACAGTTGTTACCTCTCAAACTACGTTATTACCGTATACATTGATATTGTCCTTCATCCACTCCCTTTCTTCAAACAGCTGTTGTTTCAGTGCATACATGAATAATAAAATTATTCGCCGAATTCGAAGATACAGAATTAATAATAATAATAGTAATAATAATAATAATAATAATAATAATAATAATAATAATAATAATAATAATCCGTGGCGCTACAGTCCGTGAAGGCCCTAGACCGACCAGCCGGCTGCTGGCCTCACGCCCACATGCCGAAGCAGAGGTGGACGATCATCCAACCAGAATAGAGGTATGGTGTGGTTAGCACGATGATCCCCCCAGCCTTTACAGCTGGCTTTTGCAACCGGATTTTGCTACCTATCGTAGCTCCCCAAGTGCAGCACGATTCTGGATGGGCACCGGTCCCACACACTGGCCGAAATTTCATGACAAAATTTCTTCCCCATGAGGACTCGAACCAGCGCGCATTCCGTAATGCGAGTCCTAGGCAGTATGCCTTAGACCACCACGCCACGGCGCGGGACGGTAGAAATAGATCCTGTTTAAAAAAAATATATAAACAAATTTCAGAGCCTAAAAGCTGAAACATGTTCATTAATACTGCATGTACTAACCACTCATTAAGTAATGGCATAACACATTTCAAATTCATCTCCCAGAACAAGTATTAGGCCACATAGCCTGTTAGAGGAAGGAATTTTCACACCATCGTTCCTTTGGACAACTCAACAGAAACTGTATAAACTACAAAAAGTTAATTTTTTAATATCCCTGATTGAAAGTAACTCTTGTCTTAGTTACGGATTAATGAAACAGTTTTTATACTACTACTACTACTACTACTACTACTACTACTACTACTACTGCTACTACTACTACTACTACTACTACTACTACTACTGCTACTACTACTACTACTACTACTGCTACTACTACTACTACTACTACTACTGCTACTACTACTACTACTACTACTACTACTACTACTACTGCTGCTACTACTACTACCACTAATAATAATAATAATAATAATAATAATAATAATAATAATAATAATAATAATAATAATAATAATGCTTTTTGATTTTATACAACAGTTTAACCTACAGATTAAATTAAAAAGTAGACATTATTAACCTTGGTTATGAATATTCACATTCGGAGTTCCTATGAAAATGATGCAAGTCTGACAGCCTGGTTGAATCCCGATAAAGCGGATCGAGATTGATAAAAATCCCGATTTGAGGGATAATAGCCTAGAACGCAATTTAAACAAGTTAGTCTGCATTTCCTATTATCCGATATTTTTATTTATATATTGACTCAGATGGTTACATTGTAAACATAGAGGTAACCCGCGGAAATTTAGTAAGTCTGTGAGGTAACCCAGCTGATTGCCGTAAGGTAACTCTACTCGCAAGATAATAGTTCCCCTAGTTCTACCACATTGTTGATTAATCCGTTTCGGTACCTAGTTGCTGTTCTCGCAAGTAATCAACATTGTGTATTTTAGGTGCGTTGAGTACCAAAAAAAAAAAAAAAAAAGAGCGTTTTAATATTGTATTTTACACTAATAACAGACACATACAATTGCTGCGTTATGTAGTGCAGTGAACTATGTTTAAACATGGACTCATCGTCGATGTACTGTTGCAGTACCGGTTCCGAAAAAGAAAAGTTGCAAAGTTAATTTAGTAGCGAATGGTTAAAACATATTCATGGTTAATAAAAGAAAAAAAAACGATTAGCCTGTAGTATTCACTGTAGCCTACTGCGTGTCTTGCGTATTTCAGTGTTTCTCAGGGAGGCGAATATTACATTAAAAGCACGAGAATACTACTTTGCAGAAAACAACTATAAACCTCTTTGATAAAGTGATGAAAAATATAATGTCTTAAGTTAGCTTCTGATATCCCGATTTCCCTCGCAGAAAACCTAGCAACTCTGCTGACAGGGGACACACGTTATTAAAGATATATCGCAAAGGAAGTATTGTTCCTTTAAACAAAAACATTTAGCTTTCGGATACGCAATACAACACGTATTCAAATAGCGGTTTTGAAATCCCGCGCGTTTTCTAACAAACAAATGGCGCCTTTCTGCTGCTTCAATTTTTTCTCAGTCCTCCGCTATAGCGTGGTAGGGGCTCGGCCGTAAGGCAGACCTACATCAAAGACGTTTTATAGTTTAACCAACTACATGGTCGCTTAACCCGATCACGAAGGGCAGTGTTTCAACCATATAAATTAGTTGGAATGCATAAACAGTAAAGCCTGGTTCAGACGGTGCGTGTTTCTGTGATGGATTCCAAGGTGGCTGCGCGGATGGGTCGCCTGCGTGGTTACTCACCGGAAGTAATGCGCTCTGGTGGCTCCGTGGAAGGCTAGCTTGCTGGATTTCGAGGGTAGTTTCCTTACTATTTTTCGTGATGGTTTGCAGGCTGGAAACCAAAGATTATCATATCACCACTGAAACCATGTCGCTATGTCCGTTGTTTTCCAACTAAACATGTTTTTTGATATATTTCTTAGTTTCTAAGAAACAACAATTAAATATCGGACTTTAGCTGTTTTACACTTATGGCAAAGACGATTTTCCAATTTGAATTGTGAAAAGAGCCAGCTCCGTGTGAACAACTACCATCACCGTAGGCAACACGGGAGCCAGCCAGTCAGCACGCAGGCAACCCATCCGCGCAGCCGCCTTGGAATCCATCACGGAAACACGCACCGTCTGAACCGGGCTTAACATAATATGTTTCTCTAAAATGTAGTGTAAAGGTAAACGTTCACTACATCGTATCTAGTGATGGGGTAAAACGTGATTTTTCACTCACCGGTGAAGCAGTGATAGTTCTTTTTCAATCACGGTGATTTAAAGTAGTGATCCAGTGATTTGAAGCGATTTTCAACTGCCTGTGATTACGACGAGCTGTCTTGCAACAGCTGATCACTGGTGCAGTGATCTAGTGAGTGGTGGCGATTCGGCGATTGGAAATTTGAGTGATTTCTCACTACGAAATGCCAGTACTCCAACTGTTTTTAATGAAATTGTTGGTGAATGTGATTATGATCGTGAAATGCGTTGGTGTCAAATTCAAAATAATGAAGGGATAAGAAATGGATACATTCAGTGGAGAGAAAAGACTTTTCGCGCTGGGTTGGCCCTGAATGTATAAATTAAGTTATGTTAGCTGAGATGAAACTAGCGCTGAGGTGATTTTGGAAGCGAAAATCATTGAATTTATGAGGGAGTATGTTTGTGGAGATACAGTTAATCGTATATGCAAGGAATAATAAAAGCTTCAACTAACCTAACCCATCATATATTAGTATATGGCTATGCAAGGTGTACAAGCGGAGTACAAAGGGGAACTACCTCAGCACTAGTTTAGCGAAAGTGGTCTAGAAAGAAATGTTACAGTGAAATCAGACATATTAGTTGAAAATATTTGCGGAATTTAAAAAATATTTAACTTAAATTAAATATGTAATTTTCATTTGGTAGGATTAAAATAAACTGGTAAGAGTGATTGAACAAAGTAGGCTTACTTTCTTATATTAACCTTAACGAACCTCGCCTCAGTCCTTTTTATTTTTTCCACATTCCACAGTATCGTTAAACTACTACAGTAAACTGCAAATAATATTAGTAATTCTCCAGAAAAGCTACACTCAATAAGGCTCAATTTTCTTTGACTTCACTGGCTTCTGTGAGATGTATATTGTGATGTACACGTGGTTTAGTTAGCTCCCATAAATACAACAGCTATCGTGTAGACCTATGTAGCAATACATTCAACATAAAAATCGTTTCATACTTACCTGTATATTCTAATGCACTGTTGTAGCCCTCCCTCCCACTGCTTACCAATATAACACTCGACAGGTCCAAGACGCAATACTAGGAAACTATTTCTCTAGTAATTATCCTGGACCGCTTGCAGGTTATGTTGCAAATAGTAAAGAGAGTGTAGTTCTTCTGGAGAACATACCATAAATTAACATGAAATCAATAATAATTACTACGGTTAAATCACTGTAACAATATTTATTTAAAAAATTTACTTACATAAATAATTACCAGAGATAGAAATTCATGCAATTACTTATCTGTATGTAAATGTCGTAAGTGAAATTTATTGAGTAGACATTTCAAGAATTTTTGTTTTGGATGAGTGAATTTTATTTCATTATATTGACATATTCGAGCAATGTTTTGCATACTATAATATCATAATATAAGCATATTTTAATTTGTTTTCCATACTGTTTGTATATAAACGTTAAAAAATCTATCTATCTGTGGTACAGTTAATCTGGAGAATTATGGAGAAATTACTACAGTAACATTTATTTACAAAATGAACTTGGTGAAATCTCTACAATAACATATATTTACAAAATTAACTAAGGGAAATTACTACAATAATATTTCTTTTCACAAAATTAACTTTGTAAGTCAACAATTACCAAAGATTGGAAGTTAATGCAATTGCATAGGCTATATTTGTCATAAATATGTGAGTGAAATTTGAGTGGACATTTCAGAAATTTGTTTTGGATGAGGGAGTTTTATTTCAGAATATTGGCATATTTTAACATTAGTTTGCTTATATTAACGTAATGACAGCATACAATTAGCATATTTTAATATGTTTTGCATAGTATTAATACATATTAACTAATGAAAATCCAATAGAATTACGATCATGTGATATACAAATTAGCGTCCTTTATTTCACCAAATCAAGACTGTCGCCAGTGGCTAAATATTGGTTCTTTTGAATTCGCGGCCTTCGCGGGTATTGAAATTTCCCGCTAATGACGTCATTCAAGGTGAAGGGAAGTCTATTTTCTTGGCCACTAGGTGCCAGCCTATATCAATGAACTTGGGTGCCAGTAAAGGATTTTGCCAAGCAGTTCAAAACTTGTGCAACAGATGGAAGAAGACTGCAATGGAAGAGATTCAGCTATATCACAGTCTGTTGCTATCAACGAGTTGTCTTCTCTTTCTAACTCGTTGGTTGCTATATTTTGAGAACAAGGAGAGAGTTTAATCACTGTATGTACAGTATACGTGACAGTAGTTTCATGTTGCAGTGAAATCACAGTTCGATCACTGTTTCACTGGTTAATGAACAGCTCACTCACTGGAGTGAAAGTGATTTATTAATCACCGGTGAGAAATCGCTGCTAGTGATTTTTTTTCCATCTCTAATCGTATCGGACGCAACGCCTCACGGCAAATCCGTCCACGTTTCTCGGATGGGCAACTTTTCCGATGCGTTCGATTATGGCCTTCTTTAATAAATCAATTTTAATTGGTCAACTGTTACTATTATGTTGTGCCATGTTCAGTGTCGCGCCAAATTGGCAGACGGAAAACTTATTTCGCGTGTAGAAAATTGCAAAGAATTATATAATTTGAGGTGTTCCCGTTACAGTAATCAAGTCATTTCTTCCAAATATATTATGTAACCAATATTTCTTTCGTTCCTTCCTCTTCAATTAAGACGCATGAAGCAATTACAAATTCTTATTCGCTAACAGACGTAATTAATAGACCTAACCTCAACTCCTTTGCTTTCAGTAACGTCAATATCGTAAGACGTCATGTTTTGAACAGCTGATAGGGGAATCCGATAAGGCGATGAGGTGGAGCCGTTACAGTGAACGCGCTACACTTAAAATATCCGTTGCGTGCGATTCGTACGAGGAGTGCGATACGATGTCGTGAACGCTTACCTTTTGACTCCACCCTTCAACACCCTTCAAAAATCAAACACACAGGCAGAGAAGTTCGAGATGACGCCGTGATCTAGTAGGCTCTCAGGATGGTGCGTGAAGCACTGAAACAGCTGTAAGCCGGACAAATCTTGCATAATTAACACGAGTAAGTCAATTAATTGAGGCGTCTAGAATCAAAACCCTCCAAGTCCATAAAACAAAATTTGTGGGAAAATGGAAAAAACTGTTTCCATATAAATAAACATTCTTGAGATATAAACAATGCTTTTATCAAGTATTTTATTATCATTAGATACGTTCAAACAAATTACAGAATTGTCCCTTCATTGAAACTAAAAAGTGTATTTGGAGGCTTTTGAAAGTAAGAGAATTAGTTCTAAGCATAAAAATGAGTCAAAAAGGAAAGCATTTTAACTTACACCTTACAAATTATGTAGGCAATGAAACCCAGACATGAAGTATGATTATGCACATGCTTTAAACATAACAGCAGTATAAATTTGAATATATGTTACAGTTTTTAAGTTCATACAAATTTTACACAATACTGTCACATTCCTCTTCCTCCAGATTAACAGTTTCTTCTTCGTCTTCTTATTATTCACGTTCAATTCTATTGTTTTTTCTTGCTACTACCTTTGCAACAACGGTGTCAGTTCTATAATTAAACTCATCTTGCACTGTTATCTGTTCTTTCAATGCAGATCGTCTTAAAATAAATCTTTTACAGGGACTGACTTAAAATAGAAGGAGATCTTAAAATTATGTCTGCCTCTTTCTTCCAGTCTTGAAGAGGTAGGCCTACATCTTCATTTTCAAGATCAAAGACTGTTCCATGTTTGCCAATTATCTTCATATTCTTGAGGATCTACAATCACTTCCTTATTTCTTTTTCGATTACTCCAAATATGCGATCGGGAGGGAGAAATGAATGCCCAACCACAGGAAATGTAATTTACACTTTTTTAACAGTTGGAGGTGCTATAGTGAGTAGCCATTTAGGGAACATTCCAATCATTGTTGTATTTTTATTTTGTGCAGTAATAAAATTGTCTTATTGCTGATTATCTGATGAGTAGAAAACGGAATGGAACTTCTTTATGTCCAACAAACTTAAACTGTTGGATTTCCATTTACTGCCAACAGCATGATTACAAGCTGGTATAGCAGGAGGGCACAAGAGGAGTACCGACAAAATTATGTAATTAATTATTAATTGGTAAGAATAGGCCTAAAGTATGTTATAATAATTTAATACTATACATAATATTTATTTTCATCATATTATGTTTTCTATCAGATGAAAATATAATTTCAACCACACATCCTTTCTTTCCTTTCCATTTCTCCCTATTTAGTGTTTTTACAGAAGATTTTCTTTGTGAACATTTTTGTAACTCACTGCTCATTCTATCCACCATTTCACTGAATATTATTAGAGAAGAAATTAAACTTAATAACGTTTAACAAGAGCTTAACCACACAAATAATAAATCAATATCGCACAGCTGAGGAATGCTTGGTAAAGCAGTCCCACAACCTGATTGGCAGAAAGGGACTTGGAGGTTTTTGAAACTAACAATGGCCGAAATTCAGTTGGATCTAGCGGATATTGAAACTAACACTAACTTTTGTCCAGCATTTTCAGAGGAATCCAGCGGATATTGCAGAAAAATAATGCAAGCATCGGATTGGTCGTGCAAAGATACATAGAAAAATAACTTTATCTCATTTTTTTTTCTTCGATGGACTTGGCGGGTTTTGATTGTAGACGCCTCAATTATATTCAAGTGTTAAAAGTAGTGTACGGAAGATTCAAAATGGATAAAAAAAAGTAGTAGCAGGAATAGTAGTAGCAATAGCATCAGAAAATGTTTCATTAATCCGTAACTAAGACAGGAATTACCTTCAATCAGTTATATTAAAAAATATATATATTTTTATAATTTATGTAGTTTCTGTATGTTTAAGTTCGGTGAATAATTTTATTATTCATGTATGCACTGAAACTACAGCTGTTTGAAGAAAATGAATGATATAGAGTGAAGCCCGGTTCAGACGGTACGTGTTTCTGTGATGGATTCCAAGGTGGCTGCGCGGATGGGTCGCCTGCGTGGTCACTCACCGTTAATAATGCGCTCTGGTGGCTCCGTGGATGGCTAGCTTGCTGGATTTCGAGGGTAGGTTCCTTGCTATTTTTCCTGCGTGCTTCTGTGCTGGTTCAGTGTTACCAAAATAGTTGTTCACCAACTAAATCTTTTTTTTATATATATACATTTCTTAGTTTATAAGGATAGAATAATCAAATATAGAACTTCAGTTGTTTTAAACTTCTTGTTTAATTGCTTTGTTGCAACATTTACTATTGTTAATGTAGAATTTTAGTTGTTTTCCACTTATGGTTAGTTTCTTATTTATCATGAGTGTTATCTAGACTGTTCCGGACCTTGGGAGCGAGAAAACAACAGTGTGGATCAACCTCGGGAAGGTTGCAGAAGCTATTTTAAGGGGAGAGGATGGTATTTTTGATGAAAAATTACTAAATTAAAAAAATATATATATTCTTTAAAATACTCTGTGATATGTGTGGATCACCATTTTTAAACTTCCTGCATTATGGATTTTTAAATCACTCGCCCACTTTTATTTTTGTTTCCGGTAAATTAAATTAAAAAAAAAATTGTTTTTTTTTTTCTTTAAAATACAGTTTGAAATGTGTGGAAAACAATGCATAACATTTTGGGGGTATTTGTGCCCTTATCGGATGTTGAGACGTCATTTTTAAACTTCCAGCGCTATGGATTTTTAAATCACACGCCCGCTTTTATTGGTTTCCAGTAACTTCATTTCTTTTTGCTACATTGCCAGACAAAATGAATATAATTATTTCTGAACTATTAAAGATACATGCATGATATTTAGAACATACATTCTTTAGACTATTTGGAAACTTTTCTCTGTAACAGAATTTTGTTAATTGATTTCATTTTAAAAATACGTGCGTTTGTTTGCAAGAAAGGAAATCAGAAAATTTTTATTAAATTTTAATTGTTTATTTTACCAACGTAGGGACCAATATCAAAATTCTGTTACAGACAGTTTGTAGAACATGCTTTTGCAAATACATTGCAAAAACTGTTTGAATCTATCTTTAAAAACGGTTTAGATATATCGGTTTTAGTATAATCCTGCATTGGGTTATTATTTTCAAATTTGGGCCCCCAAATAATTTTTTTTTCGAAATATTTTTATTTGGTTTAGTTGCCACAGCTATGAGCTCTCTACATACAAAAAATTAATAATTTACACCAAATAGGAAAGAAGTTTTAAAAAATATCATCCTCTCCCCTTAAGAGAGCAAGTCGAAATTTTTGATTATGAATTCCTACGGTTGGACCAGAGATCAAGTCAGAACTTTAATTGAGGCGTACAGAGAAGAAACATGTTTATATGCTATACAAACAGCATTGTTAAGACATCTTGGCCCGTATTTCTACGCAGTAACCATTTTCGGCTCCACATTCTACTCTTTTTAATTTGATCCGTCTCCTCAGCGTTCAAAGCTAGCAAAACAGCAAAGGCTGCTAAACGTCTTCTTCGTACAGCTTCACATACAGCTTCCATATTTTTTGTTTACAAATCGCACCGCGCCAGCATCTCCAACTTCCAAACTGGGATCCAGCCAAAGAGTTTGTAATACTTCAAACTCTTTGGATCCAGCATGCAAGGCAGCTCGCTCCGTGTGAACGAAAACCATCATCGCAGCCACCACGGAACCCAGCCTTCTAGCCACCACAGTCTACTATATACAGTCGCGAAGCTTGAGGTGTTTTTTTGCAAATCTCGTGATAAAGCGCTCCAAGCGGTTAGCAACTAGAAACTATAGACTGTCCATGATCGACTTTGGACTGTGTCGTATTTCTATCGAGTGCTAGCTCGTTGCGTATTTCACATTGATGCTTGTAAAATGTTCGTTATTGGTTATAATGAAAATGTTAATGGCTAAAATATAATAATTGGAATAATAATATGGGACAAGGAGGAGACGTTTATAGTGCTATAAATTGTAGCAACAGTAAGAGAAAGACGCCAGAGTTATCCTTTTCCCGATTTCCGAAAGATTCAGAAAGGTTCCTGGGTTTCCACAGGAATGCTGTGCAGAAACAAAACTGTTAATTTGAAGTTCTTTGTGACTGTTAGAATACATTATATCCTTAAATTTCACACTGAAATGTTTCAGTCTAACCGAAAGGACATTAGATACCGGTTAAAGTTCTGTCACTTAGGCTGCTAAATTTCCAGAGAAATAAAGGTTAGGTCTACTTTTTTTTCAGAGGATATATTTTTAATTGTAGCTATTAATTTTGTTATTATTTTAATGTGTTATTTTACTAAAGACGTAGAAAAATTAAGTTTGTTTTAATGAAATTTATTGATCATGTTTTATTTTCAATTCTGGTGGGATTATTATTGCTTAGGCCTACTTTTTTCTTCAAAGGATATGTTTTTAATTATAGCTGTTAATTTTGTTGTTATTTTTATTTGTTGCTTTACTAGAGACGTAGAAAAAGTCTGTTACAATAAAATGTATTGATCACGTTTTATTTCCAATTCTGGTGTGATTATTATTGCTTAACCTCATCCCACTTTAACTACGTAAGCATACACTACAAGTACCGGTAGACGTAAGTTACTCCATTAATTCATATTTCCATTATTATTTTTGTAAAGGGAAAATGCAAATTAATATTTATTGGTTTCATAGTTAATTATCGCTATAATCTTGAATGAGTGAAGCTATTATAGTAAATTTCAGTTCGTTTTGCACAAACAAAAATTATATTAACTTATTTCTTGCAGGTATCTTCGAGTTTATGGTGGAATTTAATATGCATTCATTAAAATAATAAATTAACTTTACGCATTTAATATTTCAATAATGGAAGGAAGGTGTTAATATTTTCCAAAAGAACACGACAACGAAAGTGTAACATATTTTGTCGGCTGATAGGAGAGAGATCTGCGATGATGAGGCGATAGTAGCGATCCTAGTGGTGGGCAAGTACCCATGTTTGCATTTTTACTACATATTGAGCTTCGCGACTGTATATATATAGTAGACTGTATAGCCACTTTGGAATCCATCACAGAAACACGCACCGTCTGAACCGGGCTTTATTCACCTCTACCAAACAAATGGTCGCTCGTCGACTGTTCAATTTGGGAACATAACACTAGCGCCAGTGAGCGGTCTAGCGGGTTATTTAGTAAGTCTATATATGTTCCTGCGGTTATTTAGTAAGTCTATGGTTCCTGCTCTTGCTCAGGATAGGGACCAGTGGCGGGCTTATGTGAGGGCGGCAATGAACCTCCGGGTTCCTTAAAATCCAGTAAGTAGTAGTAGTAATTTTTGGGGGCACGGGGAACGTAGACCAACCCAATACATCAACTGCAAAATTAGAGAGAGATGATGTGGTTGAATTATTATTATTATTATTATTATTATTATTATTATTATTATTATTATTATTATTATTATTATTTCAATCAAGATTGGTAAGCAAATTGTGTTAAAATTTGCTTTTTATTTGTATATAGATTTGAGTCGTTTTTTTTTCGTTATTTTGACGGATTCTGACGGATTTTCAGGTGTTAAACTGACGGGGATACAATTGACGTGTTGGCAACACTGAGCGGAGTCGTGTTTCTGGAGTTGGGGACACTGCTACAAGCCAGAATTTCGCTTGTCATTTTTCATATATAATTCTGTCGTGGGGTTTCTTTTGGAAATAATTTTACAATGACCCATACGAACATTGAGGTACTATAACAAATTCTTAATTCTGATCACATTTTTGCGTATGTGTACATTTTTATATACAATTTATGTCGATGTCTATGCTTTCAGATGGAGGTAGATGATAAGCCCTCAAAAGGGGAAGGATTCCGGCAGTATTACATTACAAAAATTGAAGAACTGCAACTGATCGTAGCAGAGAAGAGCCAAAATTTGCGACGTCTTCAAGCACAAAGGAATGAACTCAATGCGAAAGGTAACAATTTATGTCAGTGGAACTAGCGCTGAGATAGTTCCTGTGATTTATGAAGTAAAAATCATTTAATTTATAAGGGATTTTTGTGGAGATGCAGTTAGATAGTATACGCAAGTCATAACAAACGCTTAAATTTATCATAGGCTAAATTAGGACTGAGGTAGTTCCCTTTGTACTCCCCTTATACACCTTGCGTATACGAATCTGTGGCGGGTTAGGTTTGGTTAGTTTAGGCTTTGGCTAAATTAGTGCTGAGGTAGTTCCTTTCGTACTTCGTTTATACACCTTGCGTGTACGAATCTGTGACAGGTTAGGTTTGGTTAGTTTAGGCGGATTCGTTTAGGCTTTTGTTATGCCTTGCATATACGATCAACTGCATCCCCACAATAAATTCAACGATTTGCACTTTGGAAATCACCGGAACTACCTCAACGCTAGTTTCACCTCGGTCTCCATCTGAAAGCAAGGACATAGACATAATAATAAATTAAACAAGCACTGAGGTAGTTCTGGTAATTTCGGAAGTGAAAATCGTTGAACTAACAAGGAATTCTTTTGTGGAAATGCACTTGATCGTAAACAGCCATTCCATGCTAAACTGAGCCTGAACATTATTTTTTAAAGTTTAGTATTTATTTCTGGAAACTAATAATAATAATAATAATAATAATAATAATAATAATAATAATAATAAAAAACCCTTATTATTTATATTTTACAGCAGAAATAAGTACAACTTAGTTCACTCCGTTTGTGTCTATTTTATGAACAAATGTGAAGAGTGCACATGCTGAACTTCAGTGCGAAAAATGATCAATGTTGACAGCCCTTAAATTGTTCCCTCTTTTCATCATTTTGTTGCCATCTTATCTACAGCAGTAGTTTTCTTCCTCATTTTAGGACTTCATTCTAAAAGCAGGTGAGGTAGTTAATGAGTTCTAATTATATTAATTGTACCGGTAACAGTTGTGTGTGTCACACCCGTCTCAAAATTGCTCTGAAGTTTGATTTATTAATAAGAAACTATAGAAGAAATAAAGCTTATAGATGTAAGGTTGAGTGACTAGGCAATACAATTTGAATATTATATTTGCTTGATTCAGAATTAAGACTTAAAAAAGCGCTAGTTAATATCTGTCACACCATCATACAGAGTATGACTGAGGTTAGGTTATTAAACTAGCTATATTTACTACTAGGCTATTTACGGAAAAGTGAATTAAATTAAATATAGTTGAATTTTGTAAGAGACTTCTGTGTTTGTGTGTGTGTTCATGTCATATAGGCTCATTCTCACAAATAAGGATAGTTTTTGAAAATATATATGAATTTTGTTCTTGCTTGAAACATAATACATTTAAGATGTTTTTCCTCTTATTCTTATTCTTCGTAGAGAGAAAAGTGTAAAACATAAAAACAAAGTTGGAAAAAGAAACTGAATGAAAATGAAGAATCCAAAAAAGTTTACTTGTTGAAGGAAAGCGAGAGAGATAGGAAGAGGTGAGCAAATGCAAAAAAATGTTGGTCTGCAGACAGGAACAAACTGAAGGCCTGTGGATGTAAGGATGCTGAAAGGCAGAAGAGAACAGCAGACAAAGGCTGGAAATGCAACTCCTGAGCTTGGTTCTTACAAGTGTGTGCAGTCACTTGGTTTGTAAGGCAGTTGAAAGAGTGAAGAAGATGCTTCCTACAAGCCCGAGTAAAAAACAAGCAGTTATTAAAAACTTTTGGAAGCAATTCCAGATGTTCCAAGTACAGTGAAAGTACAAGAAAAGGAAGAAATCTTGGAACGAGGATCTGGCAGCTGAAGAAGACGATTAAAATTATGTGCTTGAGAGTGTATGACGGAGAAAACGTTCAGATTTTCAGAATGGATGAAAATGATGTGTCTTATGTTTCATATGAACAACTGATAGGTATTCTTTCAGAACCAACTATAAAAGTTACAGGAAACAGACTCTATTATGTATTTTCTAGAAGTACTGATGTTTTTGAACTATCTTAGAACTAAGTACTACTTCAGTTGATTACTATGTTTATGTTTGTTGCAGGATCATTTGCAAAATTTGTGTAACAAATGGACGATTGAGAACGTCAAAATTAAAGTACTATTTAGTGCATATTCTGCATGTATTAATATAGTGCAATGTCTTGCCATAGTAATCAGCAGGGAACGGATTTATATGGACTAAAAATATATGAAATATGTAAATATATATGTAGTTATTTTTACCAAAATATGGAATTAAATATGGATTTTTACCAAAATATGGAATTAAATATGGACTTAAAATTATAAAAAAATGACTATGTACGTTAAATATTGGTACATTTTAATCAAACTAAACAAAAAATATAATGGACGTACCTTATCTTCCAATGTAGTTTCAACAAAACACAATTTTTATTGTCTGTTACCATAACAATAGGTTACAAACATTTCTTTCAAGTGCTGAAAAGTGAATCTTCTTCTATTGTCTCTGAGGATAGATTTATACTGACTAAAAGAGCGTTCGACGTCACAAGAAGTAACTGGTACATAATTCAATTTCACAATGTCTGCTGGGGATAAGTCCAAGTTAATCTTCACTGTTGATTCACCACTCATCACAGCAACAACCTTTTGTAGTTCTTCATATCCAGGGTTTTTTGAAAGTACAGTGTCCACCTTAGCTCTTACTGCATCTGCAACTTTACCTCTACCACGATTCAGTTGTTCCACAGTACTATTTATAATTTCAAAACTTTCAGATAGTGAAAGGTGCCTATTTTGGAGACTTTTGAGCGTTTTTATGATGCATGAAAATGTATGCTGAATGTGAGCTAAGTCATTCTTCACACTTATGTCACAGGTAACTGTTTTCGCAGTATCAATTGAGACTGCATCTTCAGAGTCCAATGCAAGGAGAACATTGTTAATAGAGTCTATATGTTCGGCATAATATTCAACTGCTTCTAGCCATGTACCCCATCTAGTTAAAATTGGCTTTGGTGGCAATGGAATTTCAGGGTACATTTCTTTCAACACGTTAACTCTACTGGGAGCTTTGAGAAATACTTTTTTCACTGATGAAATCAACAAATCTACTTTAGGGAAATTGTCTCTGACCACTTCTGCCACACGATGAAATGCATGCGCCACACAAGTAAAATGAGTCAATTTAGGATATACAACAGATAATGCTTGTCCAGCTTTGACCATATAAGGGGCAGCATCGCTAATAAAGAATAACACATTATCGTACATAATACCCTTTGGCCACAGGATACCCATAGCTTCGTTGAACAGTTTAACTATAGTTTTGTTATTGCACTTTTCTAGAACATCACAATGTAAAAGAATTCGTTCAGAATATTGTTCACTTAACAAACCGATAACTACATTACCAACAAGTCTACCTTCTTTGTCGGGAGTCTCATCAATGGAAACCCAAATTGAACTATCTTTAATTTCATCTCTTATCTTCTGTATTGTCTCATCGTAGATGGATGGAGCATACAGCATACGTCTTCCTAAGTGTTGACTCATCCGGGATTGTATGTTGAGTATATTTTTCAAGGAATTCCCTGAAGACCTTATTCTTTAGTTTGTAGAGAGGAATATCAGCAGAGATGAGAGAACGGCACAGGTCGATGTTAAACTCAGATCTTACATTCGATGTTGTTGGTTGTGTTAAAAACAATTGTCTCTGCTTGGAATTTAGTTGTTTGTTGGCCTGATGTTTACTAGTTGTAATGTGTTGTTGCACCAGGAACTTTTGTGTAGATGATACTGCACACCGACACAAATTACAAAATAATATTTTATTGTCAGTTGATAAACCATCTTCTTTAAATTCTGAAATGTAACTTGTTAGTTTTGATTTTAAATTGACTGAATGACGTACTTTTGGCATATTTACCGTCTTTATAGTATGATTTACAAAACTGAACCTATGTGTACTCTGACTGGCATTTAACTGTTGAGCTGCACAACTGAAGTCTGTTAAAAATTTTAAATTAAATTAATACAGTTTTGTAACTTACTTTCCCATTGTTGATA
Source organism: Periplaneta americana (assembly GCF_040183065.1). NCBI lineage: Eukaryota > Metazoa > Arthropoda > Insecta > Blattodea > Blattidae > Periplaneta > Periplaneta americana. Next base: position 569,887 of record NC_091129.1, read on the forward strand.
GGACTGCTAATTTTCAAATAACTCTGATGTTAAAGGGATTACTGAACATGTGTTTAAATCTCTATTGTTGAAATGTATTTTTAAAAGTTAATGGAATTTTGTTTTGTTTTATTGTTAAACCTAATATAATATGGACTGTTTTATATGAAATATGGAAAATATATGGAAATTAACGAAAATATGTACTAAACTCTAAAATATGGAAAAATATGGAAAATAAAAGTAGGATTTTTCAACCCTACACATTGTGAAACATAAAGATAATGCAAAATATAAATTATATTAGCTTTATAAGTAAATATGTATTTACATATAAATCCTTTCCCTGGTAATCAGCCACTGTACACTCACCTTGCTTTACAGCATTCTGTACAAGTATCAATGAATCTTTGATGGCACGGCTAAATGTCAGCTGTGTTACAGGACAAGACAATGGACCTTTTATACAAACTTATGATTCATAATATGTACGTTCATGACATATTTTTCCAAATTTTCTTATTAAATAAGATACTTGAGACATTTAAGAACACGTTTAATAAATAACAAACAACCCCACTACAGTTTGAATTTATACCACTCGAGGTGACATATTCATGGAATCACTCCATAACAATGTCAGTTATTAATTATGTTATAACATTTCAAATCTGTCTCGACATAATTTCGCTACAAGGACACTGTATTTTGCACGGTATTACATAGGTAAAAGATCTGCGAATTATAGTGGAAGTTTTTCTTTGCTGCAACACATTATGTCACTCAAGGTTAAAGGAATGTTTTGATACAAATCTGAAATTTCTATTGGATTGATGCATAAGTTTGTTTGTTTTGCGTTTTTCTAGCGTTTGTTGTTTTAGGGATTGGTAGAAATGCAACTTCATTATTGTCCGTTATTCCATTTTTGTTTAGTTACCTGTTTTGTGTTGGTGAAAACAGTATTCTGGACACAAGCTGGATATTTGAAGTCGGAACAAGATGGAGTGTCAAGTGAAGGAAGTTGAACATTTCCATCACCGAGTTTAACCGAGGATCGAATGCAACAGCAGCGGCCAAAACAGTGTGTACTATGTACGGTCCTAATTCTCTTACTGAAAGTACGGCAAGGAAATGTTTTTCTCATTTCCGTGAAAACAGATTTGTCTTGTCGTGTAGGCTTTCACGGCCAGAGTCTATAGATCTAGATTCATTTTCCGGGCTGAGAGGCCGTGGTCTATTGGTTGGTTTTATACCACACGTTTCATCTGCAACTGCGGCAGACATCTTCAGTGGAGTGGTATCCGAGGTCGCAAAACTCTTCTTGGCGTACCTGAGGCAACTGATCCTGTGGCTGGTTGTGCGGGGGTATTTATGGTGCAACTAGCGGGCCGAGGCCTGTTGTCGCTGCGGTCCGCGCCGCTTTGTTCGCTGCTCCCGTTCTGGGTTCCGTCCTTTTGTTGTAGTACCTGGTCCTAAACAGAACAGATAAGAAGCCACTACAACAAAAGGATGGAACCCAGAACGGGAGCAGCAAACAAAGCGGCGTGGACCGCAGCGACAACAGGCCTCAGCCCGCTAGTTGCACCATAAATACCCCCGCACAACCAGCCACAGGATCAGTTGCCTCAGGTACGCCTTGAAGAGTTTTGCGACCTTGGATACCACTCCACTGAAGATGTCTGCCGCAGTTGCAGACGAAACGTCTGGTATAAAACCAACCAATAGACCACGGCCTCTCAGCCCGGAAAATGAATCTAGATCTATAAAACAGATTTGACTTATCGGATGATCCGTGGACAGGGGCCCATTTCACAATGCTAACAAATTAACAATTTACAAATAACAAGTATAAGATTACAAATGCTTATAAACTGTGTTTCACAATGCTATCTTATGAATTTGTAAAATTTGACGAACTTTACAAAATCAGCTAAAGAAATTTACAAACAAGCATTATTGGTTATACAGTATTGCCAACAACAGTTTACAAAAATCGCCAAGGAGCAGAGTTAAAGTTGCTGTATTTTACCACTATCGATACAGATGTTTACATTTTGTACTAAAATAGATTATTCTAAGCTTGCTGATTCATATTTCACCAACAGAAAATGTAAAGTATTGTTAAAAAAAATTAAAGTATTTAGATTTTTATATATTGGCGACAATGGAGTGATTGGTCGAATATATCAATACGTTGATTCGTTGGTCTATCTATTTCTTAAATGACCAAAGTTAGTGCCAAATTCAGTGAAAAAAGTATATAACAGATTTGGTCCACGTACAAATATGCAATTGGTAAAATAATTACAATGTCTAACCACAAAATCAGGTTCATTTTTTGTGTTGATCCATCAGTATTTATTAATGTTGCATCCATAACCTCACAAACATTAGTGAACCCAGCAGCAGCATAAAAATCCTGTGCTGCAGTAAATAACATTTGGTGCTCGAAAACCTGCCTCAAATTTAACTCTTTTAACAACATCAACTACCCTGTGGGCACTTTTGCACACTGATATCTTAGAAATTCCGTGCTTATCTCCTAACGCACGGAACTGACAGGTAGTATGCAAGCAATGCAAAACAATAGGCCTACAGTTCTCGCTTTGAGGTTAGGGCACCACTCTTCCCTTTTGGATATTGGATATGATGTCACATATCTTGTAGGAGAGACTCCAGGAAATGGGACTCGAAACGACTTCAGAATGCCATATAAGTAGTGTCGTTATTGCATTATTGAATTACTTATTGTACGCACCTGTGGAGTAACGGCTAGCACGTCTGGCCGTGAAACCAGGTGGCCTGGGTTCGATTCCCTGTTGGGGCAAGTTACCTGGTTGAGGTTTATTCCGGGGTTTTCCCTGAACCCAATACGAGCAAAAGCTGTGTAATTTTCGATGCTGGACTCGGACTCATTTCACCGGCATTATCACTTTCATCTGATTCAGATGCTAAATAATCTAAGATGATGATAAAGCATCGTAAAATAACCTACTTAAAAAATTATTTATTTTTGGTGCAGGAAATTTCTTTTTTAAGTGCGAGTATTTATTAAATACAGTCTTTGTATATAAATACTTACACGGTATTCTGAAGTATAGCACGGGACTCATTTGAAACCTTTCATTAAATTCATACAATGATACGAACGTGTTATTAATTCTTGACCGGAAAACTTTAAGTATACGTCTTTGATTAGGCCTAAATTCAATATCTTCATCTGAATCATTAGAACTACTTAATAACATCAAAACTGCTTTAATTCAATTCTTTATGTTATCCAGTTACTCAAAAATTAATTTAATAAATATATCTTTATTGTATTTATTCACAATTTGTTGGAATATCAAACTTTACACATCTCAGAGGTATTGTAGAAAATGTGCTAACTTTACAAGTAAAGTTTACACGTTTGTAAAATTACCTTTCATTGTGAAACAAAATACTTGTAAAGTGCGTAAAATTAAATTTGTAAAGAATTGATTTCCTTTGTAAAGTTCAACATTACAAACAAAGATTGTAAACATTGTAAAACAGGCCCCAGGACGACCGTCAGTTTTTGATTAGAAATGCTTACATGAGCTTATTCATGAGAATCCTCGTCAATCAACGTGGGAATTGGCAGAAGCCATGAAATGTGACCACTCAACGTTTGGATAAAATGGGTAAGATGCAAAAGTTGGGTTGCTGGGCACTGCATGCATTAAGTGAGGATAACAAGAATAATATGTGCATCATTGCTTGCCTGTAACAGGTCAGCTTGTGATTGCTGCCAATCGTTCCTTGAGAAAAGGAAAGAGTGGCTAAGCCCAAAAAAAAAAAAAAAAAAAAAAAAAGCAAAGGACAGTGCACATTAAAAAAAAATCATGTGTGTTTAGTGAAACAAAATTTGTATCCTTGACCATGAATTGCTACAAGGAACCAAACGATCACTGCTGCTGTGTATGTGCCACCGTTGTTGAAAACAACTGACCTGGATGTTCAGAGTTGTTACGTCCACATTCGGCAAGATTGACCAGAGCAATTATTGAAGAACTGGACTGGAAACTGTTCCACATCCTCCCTGTTCTCCCGACCTTGCACCTTCAGATTCTCACCTTTTCCACTCTCTCTCTAATCAAGTCTTTCCTGATGAAGAAGCTCTTGACACTTGGCTCACTGATTTCTTCAATTTAAAACCACAGTAGTTCTACAGGAACTCCACCTGAACATTGGCAGAAAGTCATTGACACTGAAGGCGAGTACATTACCGACTGAGTGAGTACAATATTATGGTGTTAACACTATTAAATTAATGAAAGTATAGAAAAATGCTACGAACTTATGCACTAATCCAATATATTGAATATCCTTTGCACAACAATGAATAAACTTAGTGACGTAATTACACTTCCATATGAAACAACTTAATAATAATAATAGTAGTAGTCTTTCAGCTCACCAGTCTATTTTTGCAGAATGGTTACTATTATTCTACTTCAGGTATCGGTACATCAAACTGCCATGTAATATTTACGAGTGAAACTTGGAACTGGTAATTTATGCAGAAAATATTAATATTTTTTAGGGGTCCCACTCAGAGTTGAGAAAAACTCGGGTGTTAAAAAAAAAACCAACCCAATGGGTTTTACTGGGTTTCTTTGGGGTTTTATGAGTTTTATTGGGGTTTTCTCTTATGAGTGTTAAATAGCATATTATACGTCTACTTAGGGTTTGAAATCAGGAGGAAAACAGATAAATCAATGTCATAATCATAATTACATGCCCTAAGAACCCCAGGATATCAAATTGTACTTCGATTACATGACTTCGGACTTTTCTCCTACCCTTAGGAGTCATCAAATAGTGTGTCATGAAGAACTAAACTTTTCCTTTTTTCGTATCAAAGAACCTTCCCCCACCCCCAAAAAAACTCTTTATCGCTTATATTTAGAACTAAATATTACTGCGTTTAGTGATTCGCAGATGAAACTAAGGGAGGGGATGTTATCTCCGCATTTTAATGTAGCCTATGTTTTTCCTGGTTCTAAGGTTAAGTGTGCAAAATTTGGTAAATATCAGTCAAAACGTATAGATTTGTAAAGTTGACATAAGGTACATACATACTTCAACTTTTATATATTAGATCTGACACAGATATATCTATTTACCAAAAGACACAGAAGAGTTTTACAATTTTTTCTGCTATACAAAGAAGAGAATGGGTACTTGTATAGCATCATCGTCAGGAAGAATGCTTTTATGGATATGAAAAAATAGCAGCAGAAATAGTTCCGTGTATTTTGTTATTGAACCATATAAGTTGTTTCTATATTTAAACACTATGAACATCATATAAGTAGTTTCCAACTATTGAAATGGAATATTTTATGGTTGACGTCACGATTTTATCCTGTACTTTTTCAGGAAGTTCTATTTTTCACGCCATCTATCAGAAGTTAGTGATATAGTTCCCCATGCATCTATGAATAAACCTGTGATGGTTATGTTACAGATATTATAAATGTATTTTGAAAGAAAGGGACTGTTGGAGTATACACACGCACACACACTTTTTTATTCACATCAAATGTCTGAGAAGTAGTTTCCTCAAAACGAATCTAGGGTGGTGGTATTCATTGTTGTTCCAAAAAATTCAAGAATTCATTTGATAAAACAGCCTGCTCACTACTTACAACTGTATCGAGGAACACATAATACAGTTCTACTCACTGCATGAATTTTCTGGAGTTTGTCTTTCATAATGTATCAACAATGTTACTTAATTTTGGTCATTTTTTCCATGGCCCCATGAAAGTTGATGTTGAATATAACAGAAATAAACAATATTTGACTGTAGAAGAGGCTATTTTAATGTTATACACACATGTTTGATCGGATTTATTAAATTTTTTATTTCTTTAAATAATTTAACGTCCATTATATATACACAGAGTGAACTGTAAGTAATGATTTTAATTTCAGAGGGTTGTTCTTTGAGATATTTCAAACAAAAAAAAAAGTTTACTACAATTTTCATCGTATTTTGCTTCCTTTTCGAAATAAAAATAGTTTTATGTGAAACATTTCCTAATGTGTTTTGGGAAAGCTGTTGATTTAATTGCTAATGTGCTCAGTCAGTTTAAATTGTGATAATGTGTGATTGAAAGAAGTTTAGTTTTCTCCTTTAAATGTGCAGAAATTTAATCTGAACCGACTGATGAATTATGTCTCACCTGACATACCAGACACAAATTCCTTGTCGATGCTGGAAAGTCTTTTACGCGCAGTGAAAAATGTTTGCTTTAATGATGTAAAACATGCCATCATGTCTATTAGAGATCTGCAGATACTGATCTGTATCCCAGAACAATCCAACTTTCTTAAATACAGAAGGCAGGTATGTTGCCTTACTTGCATACTCCGCAAAACATGGTTCTGCCTTAAACTGGAGGAAAGGATTCTATGGCACATGATTTTGTTCAGATACAGATTCCTGTGTGTATATTTGAGTGATGTGATTATGGAGATGGAGAAGAGAACATTGATAGCATGGCATGAGCCAGTCATGATTTTGTTCACATAAACATTCCCGTGTGCATATTTGAGTGATGTGATTATGGAGATGGAGAAGAGAACATTGATAGCATGGCATGAGCCAGTCATGATTTTGTTCACATAAACATTCCCGTGTGCATATTTGAGTGATGTGATTATGGAGATGGAGAAGAGAACATTGAAAGCATGGCATGAGCCAGTCATGATTTTGTTCACATAAATATTCCTGTGTGCATATTTGAGTGATGTGATTATGGAGATGGAGAAGAGAACATTGAAAGCATGGCATGAGCCAGTCATGATTTTGTTCACATAAATATTCCTGTGTGCATATTTGAGTGATGTGATTATGGAGATGGAGAAGAGAACATTGATAGCATGGCTGAGCCAGTCATGATTTTGTTCACATAAATATTCCTGTGTGCATATTTGAGTGATGTGATTATGAAGATGGAGAAGAGAACATTGATAGCATGGCATGAGCCAGTCGTGATTTTGTTCACATAAACATTCCTGTGTGCATATTTGAGTGATGTGATTATGGAGATGGAGAAGAGAACATTGATAGCATGGCATGGGCCAGTCGTGATTTTGTTCACATAAACATTCCTGTGTGCATATTTGAGTGATGTGATTATGGAGATGGAGAAGAGAACATTGATAGCATGGCATGAGCCGGTCATGATTTTGTTCAGGTGAAGATCATTATTACCAGTAACGCAAAATGAGACTTGATACTATTGAGTATCGAAATGGATTATGTTAAATTTAAAACTTCATCAAAATTATATTTGGACACTGATTTGAGTCAACATGGTAGGCATGTTTACCATGGGAATATTAAATTCATTATGGTCATTGCCACATTTGCATCTTTCTTGTGTGGGGTGTAGCAAATTTTTGCTCTTCTTAAAGTTTACTTCTCATAATGAGGACCCATTTTGATCTCATTCGCAGTATTATAGTAATGAGTAGTGTTTACTGCAGAACACTTCTAATGCGTTCAGAAAATTAAAATTAATGCCTTTGTTACTCTGACCTCCTAGTCACAAATAGGATCATGCAAATAATTCTTCATGTTTCAATTAGATTTTCAAA